>NC_079488.1:109375276-109678306 GCF_020520425.1 Spinacia oleracea
AACTCAGGAGAACAAATGTAATGTATAACACATGGTTATAATTTGTAAACATGTAGTTGGATTTGGGTACGTAGCATATTGAGTAAACTTCTTGTTAATTACTCCATCGGTTTCATATTCATATTCATAGCCACGATTATAATATTTGTCCCGGAGTAATTGATTATCACATATTGCAAATGTATATATACGATAAAAGTAAAATCTTAAAACAAAAATTAACGAAAAAGTACACGAGCATACACAAAAGTCTCCTTCATGTCAGAAGATGAATATTTTTGAATTGTAGTTTGATCACATGGAATGCAATATCAATCGTAGTATACAACAATACACCAAAAATGACTTGTATGGATTGAAACCTCTACAACACTACAAGGGAGTACAAGGCATACAACAAATGACATGTTACCTACAAGTGATAAAAATTTGACATTATTTCTTAATTACATGCTAATTGGTTTTCAATAAACGTGACAAAACTAATAATCAAACAAAAAGATACCTCATTTTAACCTAACAAGTATGCATAATATTACCTTAAATTAAGCATAACACTTTGAATTAGTTAGGCAAAGAGAGGAGACAATTTAAAGGCCTAAGCCTACTTAGCCATCTTGTTGTCCCTCTAATTTAATTACTTTAATTAATTATGGACCATGTTCAAAGCTACATAATGCCAATTGTCAAGAAGCCTAGTCTACGTCATCCATCCTTCCTCCCAAAAAAGATGCTCAAATAATTCAAAGTAGTATGTATTCTTTTAGTCTTTTCCTTGTTATAGAAAGCCTCATGTTTAAGCGAACATCTATCACGAACTCCTAATTTCTTTTTTCAACTACCCCCGTTATGGAAAGCCTCCGGTTTAAGAATTAAGCGGATGGCGGATGGATGCATGTGGGTGATTGACGAGTGGACATGTGTGAAGTGGATTGAAAGACGGACGGATGTAGATGAAGGTTCACCCGAATTTGATCTATTGTCATCCCTTGGTATATTAAGTCATCAAAACGCATACATGTTAATTGAGAATTTTAAAGTAGATCAGATCGAGTTTGTATTAACTATTAAACCAATGGGCAACGACGGTGTAACCTCAATCAAGTTTCAATCTATTCGACTTTTGACTTATTCCAGTCAAAATAAGTTCAGATAAGATCAAACAAGTTCATATGAGTTTATATAATTAAGATTAGATAAGTTCAGATAAGTTCAAGTAAAACAAGTTTTTTTAGACATTTCACCTAAAAATAAGTTTACTTTAGATAAAGTCGGGTTTTTTTTTCCAGATAAGTTTTGATAATATTCGTTCAGATAAAATACGTCGAATAGAACAAAGTCAATATATTATCATATCAGTTTTTAACTTTAACCAGCCATTATTAGAAATAATATGTATTTTAAACAAACAGATGAAGTATTAAATATAGCGCGATTACACTCCATAATTATTGTATTAGAACATATTAATTAGATAATGTATAATCGTATTAGTTAGCCATCGTAAATAGAATACTCGTAGCCTCAGCTCGTTACGTAGGACAATAATTACTTGGATTACTCTATTTTGGACTCTATTATTGACTTATAACAAACTATTGACCATTTGACTAGTGATGTTATAAGGAGGCTAACATTTCATATTTTCTACACTTCATTTTTTAATTATTAAACTTTCATTTTTCAATTATTAAACTAGTACATCTTCTATGACTAGTTTGGTGTTCTATGGTGTTCGCGATTCTTAAAAGTTTATATGAGGAATGATTGACATATATAATTATTTATTATAATATAGAATAATTTCTACATTATAAGTACGTTATATTTACATATTTTTATAGGTAAAATAAAATGTCTTACTGAAACAACACTTAGCTCAGGTCGTCTATCTATCTACACAGGTCAATACTTGAAAGTACGAGGATGCATGCATGGTAAGGGAATCCTTAATCTCAAGCAAAATGCAGTTGATGTGGACCGAACTTGTGACCTCCAACTCTACCAAGCAAGCTTGCTTAAAGTTAAGATTGCATATGTCGTACTCGTATATGTAGTTTTATTATAAAGAAGAGTCGCCAATAATTATAAAAGATTCCAAGTGTCAATCTTTGTTCACCATTTCAAGAAAAAAAAATAGAACAATCAACGGGACAAAGATAACATTTCTTTTTCAGAAAATTATCAATATTTCTTTAACAATATTGTTTGGTAGATGAAAACAGATAACGACATTGATACCGATCGAGCTTGTGTCCAACGTTGCACGTAAAGCATCAAGCCAAAATCAAACTAGAAAATTATATGTCTATCTAGTGGCCTAGTGGGTAATTTGCAATTTTAATTTGCAATTTGCAATTTGCACTAGAGTTAGATAAATAAAATAAAATTGGTTCATCAATTGGATTATTCCACTATAAATACAAAATGCATATCTCTAGTGGATGATCTACATTTCTACGTACCGATCCGAGTAGAGAAAGTTCTTCCAGAATGGTAATGGGAAAAGTCGGTGGAATTTTAAGAATGAAAAGACAACCTTAGTATTTTGTTAAGTTACTTAATTACACAAAAATACAAAATTTATAGTTTTCTACTGTAATTACTCGTGAAAAGATCATAACAATCTAGTCATGAAAGTTGTACCTTAGTGTTGTGTCGGGTCACATGTTCAATTAGGGGCATTTGTTAATCTTTAAATACCGGACAACTAACTGCTAACAACTGGTATAAATTGTATGATAAAAATGACATTTTAGCTTGTTTTCTTACAACACAAATTTTGTTCTCTCTTTATACATATTGGAGTATTAGTTTTTTTGCAATGAGATTTGCCTCGAAAAATTATCCTTTTTTATGAATTCAAGTTCGTTTACACTTAAACGGGTCAACTTTAGGTCAACTCATTTATAATCAGGTTAACCCGTTTGTAATCAGGCCGGGTTGGGTTGAGAATTTCAACCCGTTTAAGTAAACATGTCGAGCTGGATTGGAAAAATCTCAACTGGATTATAAATAGGTCGACCTGATTCTGACCAACCCAACTCATTGTCAGCTCTAATAACGGCTAAAAACTGGTATAAACCTAACTCATTGTCAGCTCTAATAACAGCTAAAAACTGGTATAAAGTTTATAATAAAAATGACGTTTTAGCTTATTTTCTTACAAAAAATTTTTGTTGAATCAAGTCCATTTTTCGCCTTTATGTGACAACTAGTGAATGTTTATGGTTCAAACAATCTTATATGACCCTTAGATACATTCACCTAAATTGTGAAAATTTGCTTGATTGAGTCCCGAAAATTTCTAAAATTGGTATGTAATCTTGTGTTCCTTCACGCGCCGTTTTTTTGTTTTTTTTGTTAGCACGGTTCACCCTTAGTCTCTTAGGGCTAATCTGGATTCAGGGCGAGTTCTGGGTAGATAGGTTCCAGTCTCATCCCAATCGTTGTTGATAGGATCGAACACGGTTCTCCCTATCAAGTTCAGCTCCAATCACCACTGAACCAACAAGCGATTGATATCACACACCTTATTTAGGAATTAGGACAATTGTGACTTTTTCGGATTCTGAGGGTTAGCGGGCCCAAATGGTTTTCATGACAACATGAGGCCCTGAGAGACTAATTGGGTGGCTAAAACCATCTATTTCGACTTAGTGACATTTTATCCAGTTTTCTTACGAAACTCATTTTGTTGAATCAAGGCTATCCCTAGTGTTTACGTGACAAACTAATGTTGTATATCGATCGGTTCACATGTTCAATTAGGAGCTTTTGTAATCTTCTAATACATAACAACTAACAACTAAGAACATTGAATGAAACAGAAAGAACATTGAACTCCTGTCACTCTAAATATGCAACAACCCTTTCAATGCCAACGTCAAATAAACATATGATCAATATATAAACCACATGAAAAAAATAAACACAACCCCTAAAGTTCATATTGTTGGACATCATTCATACCTGTGTTCTGTGGTGTTTATCTCCCAACTCTACATCTTCCCCTCAAATTTTAAAGACAAACAGCAATGCATGGGCTAAAAATAAATAAATTTAAAAGAAATCAAATTCCAAATAATTATCGGACCCTTTCTGGTCCGGCATACCGACACTCGTAGCAGCCGCTTTCTCACTCGACGACGCAGGTGGAGTGCGAATTCTATCAAACTCCACAGGCCTCGGGATCTCCGGCGGGCTGGCACACCGGATCAAAGCCCAATTCACACCTTCAAAGAAAGGATGTTGCTTAATCTCTGTTGCACCTCTCTTGTAAGCCAACCTATGTTGTGGTTCCTTCACTAACAAGCCTCTGATTAGATCCCTTGCCTGAAAACTGACAGCTGGCGTCTCCGGGAACCGCAAAGGCTGCCCTACAACGTTGAAGAGTGTAGCCCGGTTTCCGGACCCTTTGAATGGCGTTTTCCCAAACAAGAGTTCGTACAGAAATATCCCGAATGTCCACCAATCAACCGCGCTACCATGTCCCTCACCTTTGATGATTTCCGGTGCTAAATACTCGTGGGTACCCACGAACGACATAGATCGGGCACTTGTGGGTTCGGCAACGAGCTCGGGTAGTGGGCTAACTTGGTTGCCTAGTTCGTTTTTCGGTTTTGACTTCTTTTCTTTTTTTGATTTGCTTGAAAAGAGACGGGGAGTGAAGCAAGAAGTGGGAGCTACACAGGATGGCTGAATACAAGAGGGCTCGATGCAGGCTGGTTGAACACAATAACCACCCGAACTCTTCTTTAAGCCTTCATTATCAACGGCCGCTGACTTGACTAGTGTTGGGCTCACGGCACACCGAAGTGAGAGGTCAAAGTCGGAAAGCATAATATGACCATCATCTCGCACAAGGACATTTTCTGGTTTTAGGTCGCGGTAAATTATCCCAAGCATATGAAGGTATTCCATTGATAGGAGGACTTCTGCTACGTAAAACCTGCATGGTTAACAAAAGGGAGTTTAGAAAAGTTGAATATTTTCACTTCTAAACATATAATCAATTCCAAACAGATACTCATAATGTCACAAATCAGGCTTAGAAACAGGATCATAGTTTTGTAACAAGTTCATAACTTCACCCAAATTTATCATATGCATGGTGACTCAAAACAAAGCAATAGATCATAGATGTAACAGAAAATGACGATCCAGGCTGGTACGTTTACACAATCAAATTCAGGCAGCGAACTGCAACCAAGAGAAATTGATTCCTGCACCATCAACATTGTATGATGCTTAACAAGCATAATTTAAAGCAGTCTTGCCGCTTACATCTGCAACACAACAGGCTAGACGGCATATCATGGACCCCTAATCCCCTACCTATATTTGCAAGTAATGGAGGACTGAAAGAGTATGGTGAGTACTTCATATGAATATATATTAATATATATGAGTATATGACACATATATTTATACTGTTCTGGTACTTCACAAAGTCAGGAAATAATACTGGTATTTGCATACCACAAGTATCTAACAATTCTTAAAAAGTAGGACAGCATATTCAACGAAGCAATATTTATCATCATTGATCAATGATTATATATGTTCATATCCATTGCAATTTGCAACATCATCTAAGATCTGACAAAAATGAATGATTAGCCTAATGGAGCAAACAGAAGTTACAATTGCGGTGGATTTCCAGCATAAGAAAACAAGTCTATTTTGGCATGTGAAAAGGGATGCAGCCATGACTAACAGCAACAAACTTCGTCCTGAGCCCTTCTTCTTCAGCTCAGGCTCGTTATAGAAACCGTACATTTAGTACTATTAGTAGTGTTTGGATGAGTAATAAATAAGCATCTTGCCCCTGTTCCCAGCTAAGATCAGGAAACAATTGCTGCCCAAGAAGCACTGCCCAAAAAATGGATCCTCTTTAAGTAATTAGGAATCTAGTTCATGTTATAATTCAGGCAAAGCTTGGTTATGATGAATTTTTTGATACCCATCTATTCGGATCAAACAAATACAATATGAGCATCTGAATTAGGCTACGCACCCAACATAATTGGAGTGCCCACAGGCCCCACAGGGTCTAAACAGAACTGGCTCTATTTAAGCTAAGTATAGAGGTTTGAAGTGCAAAGCCTAATGAGTACTGACCAAAGGAAGATAAAAAGAACCATAGATTTTAAAACCCACCCATACAACACAGGACGAGAAAATCATGAAGGGAAGAATATTCAGCAATCACCAGATACCCATGCCTGATAATTTCTGGAGAGCTAGATCAGTGTATAAAAAGGTGCACCCTGGCACTCAGGCGTTTGGGGTCAAGCACTTTGATCAGCCAAGGTAAACTAAGGCACACCGCTGTCTTTTTCACAACAATGTTTTTTATATTTAGTGCACCGAGGCACAGGAGGACCCTTGTCTCCCTGTTTGGTCTTGAACTTTTTTATAAACTGAGCTAGATCGTTAGTAGGTCCCAAGAAACAAGATGGTTGGATCAGCATTTCTGAGAGACATATGTTCTTGTTACTCCGATACCAAGAAGTGTAACAAATTAAAAATTTCAATTGCATAAAAGTTATTCAGCAAACATATACTCTAATATTCATCAATGCATCTTGAGGTGTACGGCGTGTACCAGTTTCCTAATTGAGAGTGTTGGTGGCAAAGATGGAGTATTCACACTACAATAGACACCCAAAAATCTTCTCAGTCAAAGAGAAGATGCACATGAAAGGTAAATAAGATTAATATTCAACATATATAAGATAAAATAATACTTCAGGTGATCTCCAGAAAGAGAACCCATCAGGCAGAAATGACAAGCAGATTATAATTGAAGGAAAAAAAATCTTACTTTACAGCTTGCTCAGTAAAATACTTTCCAGGTTGTCTTTGCCGGAGCGTATGCAAATCACCTCCTGGACAGAACTCCATAACTAAACATGAAAACTTCTCAGTCTCAAAGTGAGTATAAAGAGTTGGCAGAAAGGGGTGATCCAAAGACTGCAAGATTTCCCTCTCTGTCTGCGCCCTTAACAGCTTCTTGCGGCTTGCAAGAGACGCCTTATCCATAACTTTCATTGCAAAGTAACATTTCGTACCAGTTAACTCCGAAAGATAGACACTTCCAATATCCCCACATCCCAACCTTTTCAGAAGCCTGAAGTGGTTTAACCCCAATGCTCCATCTCGTGCACGGACAGCCTGTATGGCTTCCCATCTCATATCTTGTGATTTGTGCGGTTTGTTGATACTACTTAAACTACTACAAGTGCTTTCATCACTCACATCACTGCTTGTACTAGCTCTGTACACACTACTCTTTGCAAGACTTCCCGTGCCATCGCTAACTTTAGTAGAAGACGATCCAACTCCTTGCTCTGATGTCTTCTTCTCATCCTCAAAACCGCATTCTAATGAACCTCTAGTCCCGTTTGTTTGAACTTGATTAGCATCAGCCAAAGACAAACTAGAACCAAACCTATCAGCTAAACCATTGCTAGACCCCTTTTGATTAGGGTGTAATGACCTTTTCTCATCTACAACATCACTCACAACTTGCTTTGATGAAAAACTTTGCATAGATGGCGGTAACCTATTAGGGGTAACTGGTTCTGTTCTGCTTGGCTTATTACTTAGTGGTGTAGGCGAAGGCCTACGAGTACTACCTTCAAGAGCTTGAGAGCCAGAGGCTTTCCTCAACCTATCCGGAGAAATTCTTGCACTCAATTTGGATGCCATTGAGATTATATGACAGACAAGTTAGAAGAACAAAATTCAGCATACCCATTACAAAACCAATAATTTCAATCCATTAATCCCACCGGTTGCGGCTCCAAAATCTTCCACCTCCAACTCCATTAAATATCAATGGCTATGTCTGAAATAATTCAACCAAAAAGGTTCAGTGCTATCATATGTAGATCAACAAGTTACTAAAATCCTAATTATCCCATCTAGAAATCCTTAAATCAGCAAATACTAAACATACACAAGTAAACTAACAAGAAACAATAAAATTAGAAGATCACCCTTAAATTATCGATTTCCCACAGTTTTTGCAAACTAAAAGCACCCTTCAGTGTATATTAGAGCTAGATCAAAAAATATTAACTCATAAACAACAACAAAAAAAATACAATCAAAGGAATCATCAAAATCAAAGCAGAAAATTATCACAATAATTGCAAGCCTAGTTATCTCAACAACAACAAAAATGAGTTCATTCCCCCCAAAAGAAAGGTACATTAGCAATTGTCCAAGAGGTTTATAAATTGATCAATCAGTATAAAAATGCCGGCCCAATTAATGGCTCTAAGTGATCATAAAAGGGCAATTAACAAACAGATAAGAGCAACTTGATTGAGAAATAAAAATCAAAATCATAAGAAAACAAAAGGGTCAATCTAAAAGCATGTATAGATCCCATCAATCACAGTAGACCCACTTTAATTGATCAAAAACTTTACTGTAAAAATGGATCCAATACCCTAAAAAAACCCCAAAAAACAATGAAAAAACAAAAACCCAGAAAAATGAAGGACCAGTTGCAGGAAGGAAACAAAAAACCCAAAAGAGAGAAGCTTACCAAGATTGCAAAGATCAAAACTTTAGGGTTTTTGAGGCAGAAAAGGGGGGTTAATTAACTTGCAAAGAAAGATAAAAGAGGAATGTGAGGAGAGAGAGAGAAAATGAGTGAGAAGGCTTTGAAAGAGAGGAAGGAAGAGGAGGAAATGGTGGTGGTGTTGTTAATTGTTGATTGTTGTTGGGAGAGAGTTTGGTGTTTGTGGGCAACCATCAACTCAAGAGAAAGAGAAAGAGAAAGAGAAAGAGAAAGAGAGGAGGTCAAAGGTAAAGTAAAAAAAGCCTTTTTTGGTTCAATTATTTTCAATGTATTTTGTCCCAAACTCAAGGGTCTGAATCAACATGTGGGCCTCTAAGACCTCCAACCTGTCTATTTTGCTTTATTTTTTAAACCTTTTTAAAACCATTGTTTGGTTTTCCATCTTTTAGTAAAAATTGTAGGTCTTCTATCAGATGATCGGCTTGACTACAAGTATTTGAAAACTGATTTTACTACTCCATTCAACACTTTGTCGATTTAGAAACATTTTTATATTTATGTGAGTATATCACAAATTTTTTCTGCTTTTAAATTGAATATATTAAAATTGCATTTTGGTGTGAAAAAATCACTTTTTTAAGTATCAATTATATATAAAATTTAAGAGGTTTTTCTGTGTTTTAAGTTTTTGTATGACAAAAAATGCCTACAATAAGTTTAATTTACAACTTCATTTTAGGTTGCATTCTGTTAACTTGGTTTTCAGTTATATTTTCTAAAATTATCTTATCTGAAATTATCTTATCTGAATTTAATTGGACTTTTCAGAATTTATTATACCATACTTTAGTTATAAGTTGTACTTGGATAGCCTTCATTTCCCATAACTTATCTTATTTAGATGGTGATTTTTAAAAAGTTTGTAAACTTAAAGTGGTAAGTTTTAATTATCAAAAAAAAAAAAAAAAAAGAGGTAATTTTCAAAAAAATACAATGCAACGCTACCTCGGTTGTTATTGAGAGTGACTGTCTAGAGGTTATCAAGAAGCTCAAGGAGCGAACCTTTGATGGATCGTATGTTGGGATGATACTTAGAGAAATAGATAAATTGGCTGATTTATTTCATGTAGTTCTGTTTTCTCATGTGTTTAGAGAGGCAAATGAAGCAGCCCATGTTTTGGCTCACATTCGCCCATTAGAGTTCTCTACTAGAGTGTGGGTAGGAACTTGTCTGGAAGTTATTTATGAGATTGTAGCCTCGGATTTCTGTTTATCAATCAATAATAATAGCTAAATCTTGAATGGTTTCCCTTAAAAAAATAAGATGGTAATTTCCGAAGTTGGAACTATTTAAGATGGTACTTCTTAATTGCCAAAAATATCCTTATCTGAATTTACTTAAACTTTTTTTTTTTCTGAAATAAAGTGAAAATAAGGTGATCACAACATGACAAGTGGATAACCAAAAGCTCTTAGGAATCACGGAAAAGTTTATGAGAGTGATGAAAAAACTTGGTTCCTTGCATTTTGGAACTTAAATTTTCTTCTAACTTTTTAAAGTATTAATAAAATTCCTTGAATATAAGTAAAAAAATGTATGACAAAATTACGCCTTAATATAAGGTTAAACTTAATGTCCCGAACAACGACTCTACCAGAGGTGACAATACAAATCCATCATTAAGCTCTCATTAAATCCATCCTCAAATCCACATGGGTTTCATAAAATTATAGGGCAGTGATCAATATTTCTAACTAACATCGAATTTATAATACTTGTATATCTTGTCATTGATTTGAAAGATTTCTACATTTGCAAATAAAAACAATCTAATTTTTTATTTCATTTATTACAAAAAGTATCCCTTTCTTGTCAATCGTCAATTCGTGATGCAAGAATTTGCTTTAAACAACAACAACATAAAAAAAGAATCAAAATTTCATTTTGGATTTATAGAATTAGATCTTAGCTAGATAGGTGGACCAATTTGCTGCCATTCAAGGGAAGTATATAATTGGTTAGTATGTGATTGTGAAGGTTAGGTTCCAATTAGAGGACGGTCCTTAAATCATGATACAATAGTCGGCAATTTTTTTATATACAATTAGTTGTAACTTATGTATGGTATAACCTAGATGCGTTATTTTGGCATGTATTGGGGTCGGTCTCGTTTGAAGCCGCTATATGCATAAGACAACTGATATTAGCATTAGAAATATAAGTATATGATGACAAAATGCAACTATTTGATTAAAAAAATATAACTACAGAGTAATTAGTTAGAAGGTATTACTATTAATTCCCTTAAAAAAAAGAAAAAAAGGAATTACTATTATATTGTGTAGAATAATTAATGTGTATAACTACTCTGTATTTGATAATAATGTTTAACTATTTTATTACTCAACTACTCTTACCGAGTATATTTGATAAGAAGCTAGTCTTACACGAAGTACATAAAACTGCCATATATACTTCAAATAAATTTTTGTATACCCTAAAATAAATTAAATAACCCCAAGAACGTAAATATTACATTCATCCGGGAGTATTGAGAACCAAAATACACAGCCCCCAACCCTCATGCAAATGTTTGTGACTTCATATGTCACAATAATTATGCGTTATTTCATTCACTTGATTTTCACTTATTATTAATTAACGAAATTTATCTAAAGTTGGTTTTGTTTGTAAATTGAACTACATCAACCCTTGTAGAGTATTTAAACAGATTTGTTCATAAGCTTATACTATTATCGTAACGTGTTTCTCTTATTAAAACAAGTGAAAATAAGACAAATAGAACCATAAAACCTTATACATTATTAAAAAAAAAAAAATCATCCGTATTTTTTTTCATGTCCAAAATTATTTGTCTCATAATTGGTTGATGGGAAATTTTTTGATTTTCCCATAGCACGTGGATATCCATACACATACAAGAATGTAGGTTTTCATGGTATTCCAAACCCACTTCTTTGGCATGTGCCCTCCTACGCCTATATATTAAGTACGAAGTACAAGTTTATACAATCTTTGTTAATTCTACCAAATAATAATGTTAAATATCTATGTGTTTTGTTTTCTATAAACAAATTAGATTATGGGCATACAATAGAATCCTATGCCTCCTCGTTTTTAATCATACGAGGCACCACCACATGCATTGCATATTTGCATGTGCATGGATTTTTAAACAATGTCAACAAACAATAGGGAAAGTTTTTGTTGGCATTTGCCTCTACTATCTTCCCATTATTCTCATTGCTTATTAGATATTATCAAAAAAAATAAAAACCAGCTCAAAAAAGTTAAAAACACTCACAGAAAACAATAAACCCATATCACAAATTGAAAAATTTAGATCAGACTAGTTGAAAAGAACAAAGCTTTATTCTGTATATAATAAGGTAATAAGTAAGGGTATTGATACTTGTTGTGGCACGCTCTATACTATTGATAATTTACTATGTTACGAAGTACTAGCTCCCTCCGTCCTGGAATACTCGCAATGGTTTGACTTTTTGCACTATTCACATAATTCACTTTAACCCTATTTTATTTATACTATATGAAAATAAGAGTTAACATATAATATATTGTTGGCTTCATCTTAATATATATTTTCAAAATATTAATATTTTATAATTTTTTATAATATATAATTGAAGATATTGATGGTCAAAGTTGTGCATTGGCAAGCGTGTTCAGTCAAACCGTTGCGAGTATTCCGAGACGGAGGGAGTACTACGTATGTAGTTAGTTAAATACGGAGTAAAAGTTTTATTTAGAGTATCGAGTTTTGACTCACTTGCTATTGTCACATTGATTTTACTCATTGGTTATTGATAGTTTGATACATTGATCTACGAGGGTTTGAAACCTTATACTCAATTGTATTAATTCTTTCATGATTTCCCCGTCTGCAAAAATACATACGAAACGAGTAAATGCGTGTCATTTCTACTCAAAACACATGTGAAATTACAAACATATATTTATATCCTTTCAATTTGTTCTCTCGTCTATAGTAAATCTAACTCAATTGAATTCAGTTATCAAAATTATTAGTTTAAATTACACTATCAGCGACAGAACACGGCGAATCGGCAATTGGGTGGAGGGGGGTGCGTTGGAAGTTGCCAGAACCACAAAGGTCCCATTGATCCTCAATCTGAAATGCTTATCAACAACAAAGTAGACAAAGGAGTTGTACTTTAATTCTTTAAATGAAGTAACATTACACAATCCTAAGGAAAAAAGTTGTTTAGTTGGGTCTTTTTCTTTCTTTTGGACCACACTTTTTAATTAAGCCTTCTAATTAGGGTTTAGGCAAAGTAGCCTTTACAACTATTATCTCTATATGTTTTATGAGTTAATCACATGCCCCCAACCTATAACCAATCAATTAACCACCCTCTCTCCCTCTGTAATTCACAATACAACCATGAATGATTTCCAGCGAGGCTGAATCACGAGCCATCTTGCCGGTTATGGCTCCGTTGACTCTATAAGAAGCTTACACTATGTAAAGATGCCTGTGGGCCGACTCGGGCTTCGGGCCGAGCCCACGGGCCAAACCGGGACGAACCCATGTCGTCATGCCCACGTTGTTTCGTTCCGAATCGGGCCGAAAAGTTTAAAACATGGCACAAGCCCACGGGCTTTCGTGTCGGGCTGGCCCGTCGTGCCTAAGGCTAATTTCTACTAAATTTAGCGTGATTTGTCGGGTCGGGTCGAATCGTGTCGTGCTTTTTCCAAAAAATTAAGCTCAGGCCCGACCCACGGCCCACGACTACGTATTCTTGTCGGGCCGTGCTTTTTTCGTGCTCTTATCGGGCAGGGCTTTTTTCGTGCCGGGTCGCGTCGGCCCGGCCCACATCCATCTTTAACACTATGGGTCTGTTTGTCAATTGGCCGTTTAATATTGACTGTAACCACTTGGGTTGTTTGATTTTTGTTTAGGCTTTTTTTGTTGGCTATTTGACCGTAATTTTCTAAAAATTTGTTTGTAAAGTTAGCCGTCACTACTAATTGTTTCATACAAAATTAAATACCAAAATGAAAAGCCAACAAACAATTATGTAAAAAAAAATACTGTTAGAGCACACACAACCTTGACATGTAATTTGGGTCAAGTGATAATTAACAGGACAAAATGACTACAATGTTTAAAGTGTGTAAGGGTCAAAATTTTATTAACTTGACCCGAATCGGATATGTGACCCAATGTCAAGTTAATAAATATGGGATGTGTGGCCAAGTTTACGTGCAACTTGCATGGATATAGAAGATCATTTTGTACGCATTACCTATTTTGTTGCTTCCTGTACCGATGACGCATCACTCTGCTCCAAATGTGTATTGAAGTAATGCGGTGCTGCCATGCAACTTCATGGTTTGCATATTATTTTTTTTTAGAAAATTTTGCATGATAATTTTTTCGATCAGAGGAACTTGATTAAAATTTAGTAGCCAGTTATGTGTCAATTTTACTTCATTGTGCTATATATGTATGTTTAAGGTTATAAGCTATATTTATAAGTATGTTAATTTAATTTCATATTTATTTGTTTGTTAAAACTAATAATTGTGTTTGAAGGTGGATTTGAAATGGGTATATGTAAAAGTAAAAAAAATAGGTAAGAGAAATTAATGACCTTGAGTCAAGATTGTGGAAGAAGAGTATTTAAGTAAGAAGGAGAAGGATGAGAGATAAATTATTTTATACTTGAATGAAGGTCAAGAATGCACATGGTCTTACTATATTTTGAGTTTTGGCGTCAAAACCGACTTTTTAGCAAAGTAAAAAGCCATTAGTTATTTGACCACATAAAAAGCCAAAAGCCAGTGAAAAAGTCAGCAAAAATCCAACTACCAACAGGTCCTATGCATAGAAAAGGACCGAGATATCTATAAGGGGGGAGGCAATAAATACCGGCCTATTCAAGATTCAAGTATTTCAGACCTCTCAAGGTGTTTTTGTGCCGAGAACTCAAAGTCGAAATGACCCCAAAATAAGGATTTGCAAACATTGTTAATGATTTTGGTCACAAGTGCACTCTTGCATCTTAATAGGGGATCAATCTTTGAAAAATCAACTGGCATTTTACCAAAATTCCTTCACTAACAATAACGGATTTAGCCTCTAGGTGCACCCGAGTATAAGATAAAGTATGCCTTACCAAGGCCTTACCTACCTGGCAGATCTGAGTCTCTCTAGTGACTCTAGATGTGGGATTGGGAGACTAATTGTTTTGATTATTGAGGATTTGTCCTATCAAGAGGACAAGAATCTAGTCACCAATTTTCAAGTATAAATGAGATCTCATTTGTCACATACTCACAAAACCTAACAACCAACTGCAGAAAGTCATTTCCAGAAACCATTTTATAGTAAATAAAATTGGCAAAAAAACAACAAACATATGAGAATTACATGTGCTACAATGCAAACAATACTTCAATACATTATGGTAAGGGTCAAGCCCTTAGGAGCAAAGCGCCTAGCCAAAAATTGAAATGGCTTCATATGAAAGGCACGTGCGTGGAAGAACACGCCTTTTAAATGTAAAACAAAGACGAACTCTTAATAAGGTTAACTTACGAGCTTCAACACATCTTAACTGAATTATGCAGGTGAAATTGAAATTGAAATTCCCAAAAAAATGCAAGTGTTGTCCTTAACTGGTTTCACATCAATAATCTTCCTATTTTACATGTGTAAGGACTAAAGAACAAGATCTTGTCTTGACCAGAACAAAGCCACACAAAATCAACCCAAAACACTTGCCATGAAACTCCCCAATTGTCTTTTTGGTTGATGATTGAAACGAATTTGGCTGAGAAATACTATACAACCACCATATAACCCCCTTTCCACCAGCTAATTCTCGCCTTTTCTGAAACACTCAGGAGAGATTCTAGGGTTGGATTTGTCCTCGAAGACTCCTCAATGGGGTTAAGTTAATGATCCGGCTTAATAATCATATGTTTTGCAGCGAATTATCTGATTCACGAATGCAAGAAGTGATATTATGACAGTTCGGTTATGATACGCTCACACTTGTCTTCTAAGATCTTCACAGCTTCAGTAAATAACACCTCAGGAGGCAATGCTCCGGTTGATTCAACAGTGACTGGGAACAGAACAAACAAGGGTTAATAATTTCCAAACCATAATGCCAATATACAAACTTTTTCAAGGCATTTCCATCATCGTGCACTTGTGCAGAATACAAAACCAAGAACTATTTGAGGAATCCGTTGAGAAGGATAAAAAGAGAAAAACATCTTGCACGCAGAGGCACTAGACTTTGTTTGGTTTGGCGGAAAATGTTTTAGTGGCAAGATTTTTCATGGAAAACATTTTCCAAGAAGAAGCTCAATTCCAAACTAGTTTTCCTTTGTTTGGTTCTTTACAAGAAAATCATAAAGAAGAGGAAAATGCGAATAGATAAGTGAGGATTATGGGAAGAGAGAAGAGGGAGGTGAGGAGGAAAAATGGTTTCCCTTCATTTCAAATGGAAAATATTTTCCACTCTTGTGATAGTTATTAGAAAATTGTTTCACACCCTTGCCATAACAATTAACAAACAACGTAAAATGATTGAAAAGGGGAAAATCATTTTTCAGGAAAACGTTTTCACCAAACCAAACACTCCCCTAAAGTAAAAGGGTCCAATACATTCACACAACAGATATGACAACATATAATGTAAAGAAACCTACCACAGTGACAAGTATGCAATTCTTTAATAGAGTAAAATATATAGTTGCCCACGGGATGTGAACTTTGAACTTTTCATATCGTATATTCTCAAACTAAAACAGGACCCAGAAAACACTTCACCGAGAAGTAAAAGACACAAAGATGAAACCTTCAGCTCCAACTATATACGGAGTAGAGTACAAGACTTTTCGGTACACAAAGGAAGTTACTGAATGAAGAAGCATTAGAAAAATAACAGGAAGCAACATTTTCAAAGCACATAACATTTTATGAGCAAGACTTACATATAAAATGGTCTTTCTTCCGTCGCAGGGCAATCTTTTCGTCCCATCCTTCCTCTCGAATGCATTCTCTGCAAAGGGTGCAGGCCCTTGGTCGTGGGGCTGTTGCTTTTTTACCTGTTCAGGCACAAGTTTTGATAAAGAAGCAACCAAAGGGATGTATTTTCAAAGTTTGAAGTAAAATGCAAAAATCATCACAGTTGATGTGCAGTAATGTAAAATGAAGTGCACAATACCAGTTGGAGTGTCTTCTATGTCAAAAACATTAGCTGGACATTTTTCAACCAGCTTTTCTGCCTCCTCGTCACAAATATCTTGCAAGAGAACAACCTATACAATACAAAATAAACATATCAGCATATTCACATAGGAAAATCCCTCAAAGTAGCGGTGTAGCCATTGTTTACCTCAGGAAGCATCCGGTACCAAGCAGTGGCAACTGGAGACCACTTTGCGTGTTCTTTGCCAACACCTTTGACAGCATGTGCTTCAAGTTCGATTTCCTGGACAGATGACAAGATTGCCGTTTGATGATATTTAACTTCAAAACTTCGCAAAGGAGTTTACAAAAGAAAAAACAGAAGCCCAGAGATACAAGGCACGTGAATCACTCAATCAGAGAACTTCCATCTATCATTAAACAACCCTAGTAATTTTAAGTATCAAGCTTCTGTACTCAATGATAAAAATAGACATTAAACAAATATGTAAAAAGAGAAACATATAAAATTTACCTGTCCTGGCCCAATTCTAGCAATAGTGATATCAGGATGCTTAGGATGAATTGGATTTTCAGATAGTTCAGGTTGCATTTCCTGGCTAGACTTAAAATTAGTATAAGTTCTGGGTGCTGTAGTTGAACTTGACGCTTTATTTTCTATCTCCAACAAGAACATACTCCCATTTGGCAGCCACTTCAGTTCTTCTGACTTGACTGCAACAAAATGATAGCAATCATTATTTAAACGCACCATAAGCAAGTGAAACAATGGAGGTGAACAGTTAGTACAAATACTATAAACTAATCCTCCAACCCCTTACATGCCAAGGGAATGAAGTAAAGTTATACCTGAACGCCGTGGTTCACCTCGGTTACACTGAGCATGAAGTCCAAAAACAATGGTATTTTTCTCATTTGGTTCATCCTTTTCTAATAAAAAGTAAAAATAATATGTCAAAGCACAATCTTATATGGTAAACTCATGAACTCATGTATCGGCGTTAAACACCAGTAGACCATACCTGACTTATAAGAAAACATCCTTGGATCAACTCTCAAGGGAATAAGCCCCAATCTGTGTGCAAGAACCTCATCCTGAACCACTGATGTGTTTTTTGCTATAAAAACCTTCTCAAAGGCCATTGTGGGAACCTGAAACAAGAGTTCAAAGCTAAATCACTTTTTCACACAGGAAGCACCTAGTCATTGAGTATCCAACTTGGACCATGCATAGCAATGCTTAAGCCCCATTCAAAGACAAGTAGTAATTGATCCTTGCATATAGAATAATAATGCAATCCTCACCTATCCTCAACTTTGAGGTAAACAACAGAAGGAATCCTGAATTATATGATGCTGCAAGCCTGCAAATCATGGGAAGGATATTGAGTGAAATCAATATATGACTATATGAGGCTTTCTGGCATTCTGGCATTCTTAGTGTAGTTAAACACCTAGAACTTGCAGATTTGGCTGTTCCTGTAGATTCCTCGAGAGGGTATGTAATGTACTCATGTATCATCTTCTTGGCCACCCAGTATTATGAGTTTATGACATCATCTCTGGTAAAACTTCAGGTCTTTTCATAACATAAATCTTTACAGAGAGGGAATGAAGATTCATCTTGTCCTTAATGAGTCGAAAATTCTATTCATATTCTCGAGACTTAACTTATTCTCTAGTTCAGCAAGCTTCTACTTAGAAATAATAGTGCTATATGGCCTATATCTTCTAGGAGTTTAAGTTTGTGTATTATGCCAGAGTTATCAGGGAATCCTATCAATTTACATTCTATACAAACAATACAGAGTCAAAGAATTAGTCTTACTTTTATGTATCTTCATCTACAATCTCGTCATAGCTCATCTCTCTGACATTTAATAGCCCTGCTAGACAACTTCTTTACTTGTTTGCATAACCATTGCAGCTTCCGTCTTCGTCTGATTTGAATTAGTCACTAACAGACATCCTTTTCCTATGTAGAATGATTATGCTCTATCATGTTCAATTCTGACTAAATTGTTCTCACTCTTATTCCCTTGGTTTGTAAACTAGCTAACATCAAACTAGCTAACATCGTACTAAACTATAATGATAAAGTTAATAACACAATTTTACGAAAATAACTGTTATAAAAGGCTGCCCATCCTCAACCTATCCCATTTCCCAACCAAAATAAGTTTAAGCATCTTCGAATCCAACCACAAACCATTACTATTTTAGAAAAGGTGAAAACTTTATACATAGGTCCCATGATAGTAAACGTGACTATTATTCCCGACCTTAACGAATATACATTTCCGCAAATTCAAGGCCGTGTCTTTCTAAAACACATTACCCTTCACTAAATTTAAAATCCACACAGCAAAATGGATAGAAGAGAATCAAAATTGAATTCAAAAACAAATTAAATTTTCTTTGAAATTTTGACATTGGCCACCTTTAAATTCAAATTTAGAATATAGTCCTGTACCGTTCATTTTTTAGTTTATTCCGTCTGTTGGTTTTGATGTAGACGTGGCTGTTGAATACTTCCACCTGTTCTTATCCTCTCTATGTCAGAATCTTTCTTACTATATAGATCTTTTATTTCTAGGGTTTAATAAGGCCTGTTTCATAGTATTATAGTATGCCTACAGAAGAAAGTAGTGCCAATTATTGAATATGAGATTTAATGAAGTTCTTTTAAGGCGATATTGTTTTTCATAAAGATTATGTTTATAGCAAGATGTAGAACTTGAGTTGATCTAGACATCTCCTCGAATTTTTGGATTTTTAATAAGATATTTTAAACCTAAATCTAACTTCCAACTTTATCTGTACCTTTGTGCGCTGGAAAGTTCCATGTTATCTAATGTCAAAGGTCAACCTGTGTTTCAAGAGTATCAAGACATATACAAATATACAATTATGTTTAATTTTACTTTTATGAGTTTGCAATCTTAGTGGAAGTGGGGATAGAGTTTGAATATTAAGCTCTGTTTTTCATGTACAAGTCTGAGCATTGTGTTTCACATTCACTTATCGTAATCATTTTAATAAATCATTCAGCTATCCAGATTCATACCCTGTGTGCGGGCGTGAAATTCCATTGTCCCTATCATTTTTTCTTTACCTTCTTATATGAAGTTATTAGCTTAAATTGCTGAAACCTTTTTAGCATTCTAATGTTGCACTTGAGACTAATTGTTGAAACTGGTAATTGACTGACTGTTGTGTGTGTGTGTTTTTTTTCTTTCTAAATCCAGCTTGAAATATACCTGACATGATTAGCATCTTTGTAGAAGCCAAAGAGTACCAAAAGCAAGAACAAGTGGGGCAAACAAATTAACTCATGAACAAACTAACTAAAGTCTCTGAATCAAGTTTCTCCAAGTTCTGAATGTTCCAGCTGTTCCTTATAGTCTTTATCTGATTTCAATCAAATCTTGAGTTTTAACCTACAAATTGTTTTTACAGGATCCACATTCTTTTATGTTAATGCTATAAGGAAATTCACATAATGAGAAACAAGTGAACAAAAGTTGTCAAACTTGAGATTTTTATTGGAAAATGAAATGTGAAATAAAGCATATGCATGTCATAGATTCGTATCCATAAACAGATTATGTTCATAACTGAATAACTCAGCACCTTATGTGGCTTATTGCAATCTTTGTTGTCCCATGTAGCAATTTTCCAAGAATGATCATTTACATATTACCTCGCTAAGGTTCAAAGTATGTTACATTGTTCCCAAATACTACTTTGAAAACATCATCACACATTTACTGTGACCTAAACACACTATCATTCCTCAGCATTCATGAGAAAATATTGATTCAGTGCTCACAATTTGTAAGCTCCATAAGAAAAAAAATCAACAGCTTGCAAGGTTTCTCCTTTGTCTTAAAGATAAATTTTGGCATGTAACAGATGAAATATGCATCAAACCAACATCAAATTCATTTTACCTCGGAGATTAGAATTCGACGAAAAGCATTAGCCAAAGCAGCATCAATACCAATCATATCAAATTCAATATCATCTTCACTAAGACGATTAACTACGACATTGAATTCCTTGAAAAAGCTCTCCAAACTCGAATTATCAACGCCCATTGAAGCGTATGCTCCAGAGTATAGAACTGATTCAGTCTGAAATAAAAATTCACAAAAAAAAAATCAAGCAAATGAAAAGACAATAAATTAATCAACGAAATTGAATGAAGAATAGGAGAGATTACGTCATTAGGAGCGTCGAGTTTGCAGGAGACGCGAGTGCGCTTGAGCTCGAGGTGGTCTGGTAGTTTTGGCATAGTCGATTCTCTGAGGTTTTCACTGCTTTGTGACGCCAATGTGAGGAACAATAGTTGAGAATTTCAGCGTTTAAGGGTTTAGGGTTTTAGGACCCCAAATTGCCTTTTTCTTTTCTTATTTAAATTATTGTTCACACTCCTTTTCTACTTCTTTTATGGGGTTCGGACAAGACCCGGTGACTTCACGGTCGCCAAAGAAGCCCCAATATTAAACTTGTACTGTACACGTAAATCTGTAGGTAGAGGCGTAGAGCTGTCAAATCTCAATCCGAACAGTTGAACCCGCCGGGTTAATCCGATTCGTTAAGAACCCGAACCGTTAATAACCCGTTACTTGGAACCCGAAAACTAACTGAACCGATAACATTCAACCCGAACCCGAACCGTCTCGAAAATATTAAACCGATTAAGACCCGATACCCGATAACAAACCGTCATGCGTCAACCCGAAACCGTTTCTACCCGAACCAAATGGACCCGAAAACCGTTAATGACCCGATTTATTTCAACCCGAACCGTTTCAACCCGGGGAAAACCCGTTCACAACCCGAACTGTTTCAACCCGAACTGTTTCAACCCGAACCGTTTACAACCCGAACCGTTTACAACCCGTAACCCGTTTACACCCCGTTTAATTCAAACCGTTCATAACCCGCCTCAAAAATAAGTTTTTACTTGAAATATTTTACGTCAAACCAAACAGAGCCGAAATGCTAAGATATCAAATGATATAATTCGTAAGTAATTGTACTTCTTAAACCTTTATAAACCAAAGATTAATTCAATGTGCGTTGTTCAACCGAGTATTCGAACTGTTGTTTATCAACCGACTAAGTAACTAAACATGTTATCATTTAACATATTGTTCTTTATTAGATTAATTTCCAATATAGCTACGGAGTATATTATTGTATAGTTATAGTCTTGTAGAATTGAATGTGCACTCTTTTATTGACTCGTATTCAACTGACTAATCGTCTAATCGATCATTAAACTAAAATGATCTAATTCAATACCTTATAAGCTTATAAGCTTGTAACCTAAGAACTAATCGAAAAACTATGCTATTTTAATTGAATCGACTTAATTCATTAACAATTGAACTTGTTTGTCTCGTTTCGTTAATGAACGTGTTAGTCTCGTTGTTGTTTAAACCAATATGAATATATGACAAACTTGTATTTACAAACTTTGCAAAATCATTACGTATTAATTCATCATTATCGATTATTAATTACTACGTTATTAGTACGTATTTAGTTCATCAATACATGTTTCGTAATACTCTGGCATGGTGGGGGAGGGCATAGATGATTTTGATTCCATTTGAATCATTTGATTGGTAAATATTACATGACATAATAAGAGACATTGACTGACTTTTCGTAATTAAGTTTAAGAAATTAATTGGATAGTGAACATTACTACATTAGTTGTTCGTCAAAAAAGAAAATAACATTAGTTATAAATCACGTAATCAAATTATATGGCCTCTTTTACCTGTCACTTTGCTTTAATAATGTAGATATTATAGTATAAACGTATTGAAAAATGTGATTTTAGTAATAACTCGACATTGTTTGTAATTTATATCCGAATTGATCTGACTAAACATGAACCCGACCCGATATGAACCCCCGGATAAACCCGTGAACAAACCGAACCGAATTGACCCGACCCGACTACAAACCGACCCGACATGAACCCGACCCGTTATGAACCCGATCCGATATGAACCTGAACCGATATGAACCCGACTTAACCCGTTTATGACCCTACCAAATATGAACCAACCCGATATGAACCCGACCCGATATGTGAAGGAAATAATGCCCTTGGTCCAATTATGCATTTAATATTAAGTCTAATAAATGCGGTTCAGTATTAATTGACAAGTTAATAATTCAGTGAGATCAAGTGAGCTGAATGCCTAGCTAGAGGCCGCTTCAGTTCAAGTGGAATTAATTATATTAATTCACAGCTTACTCTTGACTGAACCCGTAGGGTCACACAAATAGTACGTAAACGGATCAAGTATTTAATGTCATTAAATACTCCATCTATGGATATTCGGAATCGACGGATCTTGGTTTCAGTGGGAGCTAAGATCGTCACAAGCAAGAAATGAATACTCTGGAAACGATGATATTGCCGGAAACGGAAATATGGATCGTATCGGAAATATGAATATTATCCAAGTCGTAGATGTTGCCGGAAACGGAAACATGGTACGTATCGGAAAATATTAATGGAAATGGAAATATTGCCAGAATCGGAAATATTGACGGAAACGGAAATATTGTCTGAATCGGAAATATTGTCGGAATCGGAAAATAATTCCGGAAACGGAAATATTAAATATTTGTTCGAAACGGAAATTAATTCCGGAATCGGAAATATTAAATATTGGTCGTATCGGAAATGAATTCTGGAACGGGGAATTTAATCGGAAGCGCATCGTACGAATTAGCATCGGACCGATAGCAAAATGAACCGGTTTCAACCCGAACCGATGAACCCGAACCGATGACCCGATTTGACACCCCTATCTGTATGTATTATTGTATTATACAAGTACCATATATGGAGTACATCTACCAAGTAAGGCTTGACCTAGTGGTAAAGCTTTAGCCTCATAACCCCAAAATTATGGGATCAAACCCCACTAGAGGCTCTTTGGAAGTGAGGATTTCCCCTATAATCCCCCTCTTAAGACTAAGGTCCTTCATCTTACCTTAAAAAAAAAATTATACGAAGTACATTTAAAAAATTGACTGTCTACCTAAAAAAATCTAATATATCCATAATTTTATACAATATATTTTTTAAATGAGTTTTGTACATGTGTTTTGGCTCTTTTGAAATTTTAGATACCTTTGGTATGAATATGCGTTACTTATTTTAGTCTAAAATAACTAGCTTTGTTGTTTGTGCAATGCACGGATTTATCATAGTTTTTAAAGTTGATCATGTAAAAAAAGGAGAAAAAGCTTCAAAAGTTTTGCCGAAACCAGCTCAATTAAAATTGGATGTGAAAGTATTAGTGTTTTGAAGAAGACAGAGATGACATTTGGCAGAAGGGAAAGGGAAATATAGGAAGATAAAGACAAATTTGTAAAAAGACCTCTTATAACCCAAATTTTGTGAGAAAAGACATTAATATAATTTTTTTGTGAAATCACACCTTATTGTTTTTTTTTTTTTTTTTTTTTCTGTTAAAGACAACCTAAGGGAAGTTTCCAGCATTGACTGAGCTTTTCCAACCATTGACTTGCACGTGTGTAAGTCAATGGTCGAAAAAACTCAGTCAATGCCGGAAACTTCCATTTGGTTGTCTTTCGCAAAGAAATTATATTAAGGTATGATTTTACAAAAAAAAAAAAGGTCATTTCTCGCAAAATTTGGGCTATAAAATGCTGGGAAGCCCGGACACGCCATTGGGCTGCCGTGTCCCGTGTCCGACACGTATTGCACACCGACACGCCTTGGACACTCGAAAATATGTGTCCGACACGCGAAATCACGTGTCTGATTTTTTTTGAAAAATTAGGGCACGAGACACACGATCGGATACACGATGGACACGTCTTGGACACGTCGTGAACACATATTTCAATATTAATTAATATTTCAGATTGCTATCTCTTTTTTACAATTCTTTCGAAGATCTCCTGAGCAATCAACAACCTTCATAAACATAGACCAGATTCACAAGCCACCATGACATTAATTACGGTCTCCTTTGTGAGTTACTTTATCCATCATGTGAATCTGATCTTATGTTTATGAAGGCTTGGTGTTCATTCACAATAATTTCCGTCTAATATTTAGGAGGAGTGAAAGTTATTAAAAGGGAAGAACAAAAATGAGGGATGTGATCGAGAGGAGATGATTATCATGTCATTTTATGTAGTATAGTTCTATTTTCTTATTTGAATGTCATTAATGAATTTCATTACTTTTTGCATATTAATTTATTAATAATTTTAATTTTCTTTGATATAGTATATTATTTTAATATTATTATTTCCCGTGTCCCCGTGTCCGTCATTTTTAGGAAGGCGTATCCCCGTACCCGTATTGTGTCTGTGTCCGTTTTGGTGCAACCTAGATAAAATGTCATTTTTTGCAAATACCGAAAATAAATGATATTTAAAAAGGGAAAAAAAAAGGAGTAAATTAATGACATGACATAACACGTGGCACAATGGTACACAAAATTTTGTGTTCTAAAAGATTAGGTATCATTTGATTAACCACAAGAAGTAAAAGAATAGCAATACCATCAACCACCAATATGACAATATGTGACATGTTAGTTGAATTTCAAAGAATAGCATACCAACTCTTAGAACATGAAGTACTACAGGCTAGTAGAGATACTATGTACTCCATTTATCAGTTCCACTTCTCAACAGAACTATATAAGACACTTCAGGAATATCAGGACTTAGAAAAATTTCCTACCTCATAGATTAGGCAACAAAAATCATCTGCTTGAAATAGGCAAAATGTAATGAACAAATTCTCGTTTGACAAAATACGCGTCTGAAATTTCAGAGTAATACATTACACTATAATCCATAAACATATTCCTGTAACATATGATCTGATCCTAAAAATTAACCTCTCAAGGGTAAAACATATAAACTACTCCTAAACAAAAAATGTTCTTGACAGCAAGGTTTCAGGAAGTCTGCTCAAGGATCATTTACCGCCTTTCTTCTTGCCATCTACCTTCTTTTTCCGCAACCCTTCTTTTTTTCCTTCCTTGACCATATTTCGTTTTTCTTCATTGAGCTTATTTCTCTTTTCTTCCCTGAGCATGTTTCTTTTTTCTTCCCTGAAAATGTTTAAACACACAATTGTCAGATACAACACAAGCATAAAATCTGCACATTTTCAAGGCAAAAAAAACACCTTGTTTCAAAGGTTTCAGTGTAAAAGATATAACAATGTTTTTACATTACATGGATACTTTAACAGGGCGTAAACCTTATCAGTTGCTCACCTTGCTTTTGAAACTTCTTCACGAGATGGAAAGACTCGTTTCTTCCTCTTTTTCGGAGGTGATTCTTCTTTGCCGTTCTCCTTAATAGCTGTCTTTCGGGTCCCTTTCTTCTTAGTATCACTCAAATCCCCGTTCTCTTGTTGCTTATCATCTTCTTCCCTCTGCCGCTTCTTAGATTTCAGTTCATCAGCATCCTCTTCATCACTGACATCGACATCCTTCCCTACTATTTCTGATGGAACATCAGATTTTGGAGTGGGATTTGTGTTGCTTACTTTTTTCAACTGCAAAGTGAAATAACACAAACATCAAATAAAAAATGCAGTAAATTACACATCATATCATTAAACCAAATCATATTGTAGTGATTCATGGAAACAAAAGACAAGCATGTCTTCAATCTAGGCCTACCACATTTTTGGTGGTGAGACAGACAGTAAAATTTACCTTAGCCACAAAAAAACCATCCAGATTGTGCATATGGGGGTAGTAACGCCTCGTCATGGTTAATGATGGATGAAATTGATATTGCCTAAAGTTAACGAACCTGAGAAAAAAGGGATTATCATCAGACAACTTAAATCCTCTGAATAAACCCATATGACCAAAAAGAACTCGGAAAGTAGGCATACCCTTTCTCTCCAAAGTCTAGTCCACACGAGACTAGTTTTACGTTCCGTTTCTTCAAGGCATAGTCAACAACTGCTTCATTCTGCGAGATACTAAATTAGGAGGGAACAGGAGATAATAAATGACAGAAAACATTCTTCGATTTCACAAACCTCCATAACCATGATGGAGCATGTTGAATACACAACATATCCTCCGGTTTTTGAATTTGCATCCACCAAATCAATAGCAGCTAGGAGGAGTTGCTGCAGACAGGGGTAAACATGTAAATATTAGCCAAGATTAAATAATAATCTTATAATGAAAATAAACCTACAAACCTACAACAATAGTTGCTTCAGAAATGAACCTTGAACATTTGACCAAACTTTTGCATTATATAGCACACATATCATGCCTCAAAAAATAATGATGGGTTGAGACAGTAATGTACTAGTGAAATTCAAACAAGATCTGAAACAGTTTGGTACTTGTTGCAAGTGTGCACACTTCTGTATATCTTCAAAGCTTTTAGAGGATTTTACAGATCCGTCCTTGGATATCACCTGCAAATACATGACAAAGTAAAATAATTACAGTCTGTTAGCGAGCTACTTGATTCAATAAAAGCTCGAACTAGACATGTCCTTTGCAAAGGGAGAACATCACGTATTCTTGAGAGGGCTGAATGACAGGCCATAAACCACAACACTATTTGAAAAAAAAAAAATTATCCAAAAGAATTAAATTTACTTAAGACAGTAAGAATTTAAAAGTAACCTGAATGGATGCATATGTACTTTACACTACTAAGCACACACTTTACACTACAAAAAAGCACACGCCACACAGAACACAAATGAGGGCAGGAAAAACAGCAGATATCAAATACAAGTGCAGAAGGAATGGCACAAACAAATAATAAAAAAAACAGAGAAATACAATCTACAAAGTACTGAAGTAGATAGTGAGTTACACCTTAGGCTTTTGAAATTTTGTTCAACAAAATCTAATGCAGTTAAGTGAGGGCTTTCGATTGAATTTGGATCTTTATACTTAGGTAAGACATAATTTGAGAGATTTTGGTAGTTTAACAAATTTCAACTCAGATCTTCTCACTTTCACACATTTCTATGAAAAAGCAGTCAAGGCACTACGTCTCAAACCTAGCCGGAGGAGCACACAACATAGTACCTGTCATAGGCCAGGTTGCTGGACATGGAAGGATGTGGCCTGTACCCCTATGCCTGAGGTGCTATTTAAAAAATAAAGGTTGAGGCAAAGATATGAACCCTTTTTGAGTCAAATTGTTCTCAAATCAACCTCAATCTATTAGTAGTTTAGCACCCCTAGTCTAAGAATTTGAATGGATTGTGACAGGAGGTTTATACTTGTGTTGGAAGAACAATTACCAAATGCACATCAAATGTTTAGAACCTGTGACTCCAACAAAATATCAAAAATTAGACTGCTTACCCCTGTTCCACTGCAAGGTGCATCTAATAGTACTCTATCGCGTGAATTGGCTCCCAATATCTTCGGAAGCTGCATGTAAAAGCAAAATAATCAAGATAGGCATGCAAAACTCTTAAATGAAAAAGGACGAGAAAATGGATGAAAAGGTACAAACACAGTATTAATTTTCTTTACAAGAATCTAAACATGTCAGTAAAAATAATCAAACCTCTCTTCCATCATAGTTTATAACTACTGTGTTAGTCACCCCCATGCGGCTAATATTTGCTGATAAAGAATGAAGCCTCTGCTTTTTCATCTCGTTTGCAAACAATAACCCTACAAGAATATCAATTGAAATGAGAACTTCTATAAGATGAATTCATGACAATTTAACCATGAATATATGCTCTTGGTATTAGATTTTGTGCAACACGACCCACACTGCAAGACATATTCAAAGAATTGTATAATTGAGCCAAATGTAGTGACAAATATCAGTCTACAGAAACAATGATTTTTAACAAGTATATCCTCTTGCAGATCTTCATAATGATTTAACATTTCAAACGCCAAAGCAAACATCTTCTAGTCAACCATGTTGATTAAGAGGAAACAGAATCTAACGATCCACTACTGCTTTAATGTGCTTTTACACGCAGTGATATTACAAAAGGTTATCATACAAAGATCAACTGATATTCTTCTAATACAATTAAACAGGAGCTTTTGAAGGGACTTGTTAGCTAAACTTTCTCTGCCATCTTAGTTTAACAAAGATTCCTAGTTTCAAAGGTGCTATCCCTTCTTCGCCTTCTTTTGTTTAGTAGCGCCCTTTTAGGAGAGTGGTAGTCTATCCAACTTAGCGACAGCTTTAAAGCCATGTTGCATATTGTTCAGTATGGGTTTTGTTATTTCTTTATGTGCAGTTACCTCCAGAATTCTCATCTTTAGAAATAAATTAGTTTTATCAAATACTCAGTACTTCAACCCACCAGTATTTGGATAAACGAAAAGGTCAAAAACTCAAGTTATAAAAGGCCTCAACTCGTTATGAGTAAGAAATAAAAAGAAAGAACCTATTTCCCTCCGCCAGTTAAAAGAAGAAAACAGAAAGGATAAGAAACACCTGAGAACAGCAACATTCAATACTAACTAGCTAAACCAGTATTTGAAGTTAAAACAAGAAATTAAAATCTTGTAAATATGAAAAGCCAAATAAGAACATGAACGGGATAAAAGAGGTGAGAAAGATAAATATACCAGTGTTCTTCATATGAGAAGCGATATATGTGGTTTTCCCACCAGGAGCCGCCCTGCAAGAAAAATAGAAACATATCATATCACAACCATCTGGAATACTATCTTACTAGCTGCAAAGTTCACTATTATTATGGATACCAACAGGAAAAACTGAGTCAACATATCACACACAAGAAAAAAATACTTTTGAAATTAGAGAACATGAAGCCTTATCATTCTCTCTCTCTTTTTTCATAATAAGTGGGCGGGGAGTGGGGAAGAAACAAATATATATCTTTATATAAACTTCAAGCAAGGTAGCGGCATGGATTACTTACGCCATATCAACAATGCTCTCTTTTTCTTTAGGAGCTAATGCCATCACTGGCAGAAAAGAACTTGCACTTTGCAACTGCAGCATAACAGAAGAAACCCCTTAAACATCAAGTAAATTGAACTGGAATCAGTACGGATAAGTAGTGTACTTTATAGAAATAGATAAGCTACCATATAGTGACCGGCCATATATTCAGGAGTGGCACCGATTGGCACTTGAGAGTCATGTATTTGTAATCCAACCTACAAAAAGCATTCTAAGTCAACACTCATAGTGGTACAAACAACTAAAGAAACCAGAATATTTCCATTGCGCATGAGTCGCATGACAATTATATTTACCTTTGACCACTTCAAAGGATCCAAGTTCACTCCTCTGTTCAAGAGAGTATCAGCAAGGTCCCGTCTGCGTGTCTACAACAAAAAACATGAGTTTCTACGAATGTCCAATACAAAAAGTACGGTTGAAACTTGATGTGAAATAAAAGACAGAATATATATAGAAGCCTAAGTCACAGTGATACCTTCAAGGTATTAGTTCTTATAAACATTGGACGTGTCTTTTCAAAAGCTTCAATAAGCTCATATAACTCAACAACTTGGAACATCTGTAGATGTTAAACCATTAAGCTAACAGGAATTATGCAACACTGAGATAAAGAAACAGAACCTCATTGTAGAAACATAATATTCGCACTATACCTCCATCAACATCCCAATCAGGAACTCGTTGTAGCCATAGTATGAAGAGAAGTCTTTTTGAAGTTGGTCAGTATAATCTTTCCTATCTGTCCCTTCTTGTTTCAGAGAACGAAATTTTGATAGGACCCGAACAACTTACATGAATAAAAGAGGCATTAGGTGTTGAAAATAAAGAATCTCAAAAAATAGGCACTAAAAGTCATGATAGCATATAAAAAAAAAACTTGTTGTGAGATATAAAAAAAGTTAATCATAATTGAGGTAACAAGGAACTCATAAAAGCTATTGTGAGGCAGCTCAACCAAACAATACATTCAGCAAAACACAATGCATTACTTTTACTAAATAAATGAATCCTACACCAGTAATCTAGTTAAAATGGAGAGTCCGGGTAACACTGAGACAATCCCGTGGCTTTTTAGCATAGCCACAGAAATTTTTACACTTGTGCCACGACATTATAAAAAACAAGCATATGGCGAGACAAACAAGTCATCAAGACTATATTGTGAGGCAGTTTCAGCTAGACTTTATATTCAAAAAGTGAAATGCATTATTTTAACTAAATAAATGGATTTTACACGAGTACTCGAGGTAAAAGAGAGATTCTGAGTAACATTGAGTCAATCCCACAGCACACCCAAAGGAGGAAGGAACTAGTGCTACCATTGCTACCTCAAGTCAGTCGGTTCTGAATCTATTATTTGAACAACAGTCTTTGCAGTCACATTAAATTTTCGCTATATATGCCCAGAAACAACGTTACTTCAATTCCCGCCAGCAGTAATCAAGCGGTGTATGATATCAGAAGCAATACAACAAAAAATAATCAAGCTAGCCTATGTGAATATGTTGCTTCATTTTATAGTTTTATACAGTGTGACAGATATTTTTGATAATTAAGTGTATGAATATTTTAATTAGGCCTTCTAGTAGTATATTTAACTAAATAAATTATTGTCACTGTCACACAAGTGATGTTAAATAGAGATTCTGAGAGATCGAGACTAAGAAAAACACTTACTTTCTTTTATCCTCCTTTGAAGACCAGAAAGATCAGGAGGTCCAACAGCCTCTATTTCAAGCTCCTACAATTCATTCCCAATATAGCGTAAACATAAAGTTAATATTCATCTCATCAAATTCAACACATGACCAAAAAGGAATAGCCAACAAAAAATAGTATACCTCCTGGGTTGGCAGTCTAAACTCATCTGATTCTTCCTGTATATTTATCTGTAATTCCTTCTCTGCTTCCTTCTCCTGCCTAGCTCTTTCATCGTCGATGGCTTTCGATTCCCTCTCTATGTCTGATACATCGGAATCATCGGAATCAGACTCCTTATTCCCTGCACATTAGAGTGTATATTTAGTCCCATCATCAAAAATACAAAATGGGGTTTTCTCAAGTTAGCAATACTACAAAAATACAAATTGGGGTTTTCTCATATTAACAATTGGGGAAATTCTCAATGGTACTATTCAACTATTGACGTTTGACAATGGTAGACAAAAATACAAAGTGTTCAATGGAGTTTTGTTAACAGAGTCACAACCATGGTACCAACACAAGAAAAAAATTATCGACCATTGGCAAAAATTGGATGGTAAAAGTGAGAATTTCGCTTAACAATATTAGAAAAATACAAAATTTGGGTTTCTCAAATTAACCAAAAAAGAAAAACTAACCTTGTTCTTCATCATCATCGTCATTATCAGTTCCACTTCCCGCGAGGAAATCATCCTGAAGTGGGTTATCATCATCTGAATTATCAGAAGAACTTTCACCAGATATAACAAATTCATCAACATCTTCTGAATCATCATCTCCGGATAAAAAACTATCATTAATGTTCTTGTTATTCACAATTGGAGCTTCTTCTTTTTTATGTTTGGTAATGGAATTCCCAGCATTCTTCTTCTTCTTTGCTGGAATTGTACCCATTACTGCTAAGTTTCAGAGGAGAAAGAAACAGGGGTTTAGGGTTTTTCTCCTCCTCAAGGTTTATGTTTATTAGAGGAAACTTATTAACATAAATAGAACGGAAAATAGGAGAGGGAAAGTTCATCATTAGCAGCGACGGGTTTGCAGGAGACGGATTTTTTGGGACCCGTTACCGTGTACCCCGACCCGTACCCATGTACCACCCATATACGAAGTATGTAGACTGTAGTAGTGTAGTACGTAATCATTGGCCCAACTTGTTTTAAACGGTTCGGGTCAGAGACTTTTAAATGGACCCTATCCCATTTAATGGCCTACTTATGTCCATTCTTTTTTTACAAGGAAAACAAAAAACTAGAATTGGCCCTGAAAAATGATCAATCTAAATCAATAGAACATGGAAGGGTGAGTATAATCGTAATTAGCCATAAAATATGTCGTCTGATTTGATTCCGAAAATAATGGTGAAAATATATCGACTCGAACTTCGAAATATCCTTCTCTACATCAGCAATAATGTTGAAGATCGCCCAAGAATCCTTCCTTTGTCGCTTAATAGCGTTGACGACGCATACAAGGTGTTTAATCCCGAGAAAGAACGCTCATTTGGTACCTTCTTGAAGTGTTAAGTTTTACATGGTACAACGTACAAGTACATTATTTTCCTTAGTACGAAATAGTGAACAATCAAATGACGTGTAATATAAATTTCAAAGAATAGCCTACCTTACGTAAAAGTGTGTATCCAAGGATACTAGTAGTTTTATCCTGACATTCCTTACTACTCAAGTGTCAAGTTCATCGCTATAGAAGACACTTTAACAATAAGAGAGTTCCTCACTTCCCTTCGACTATGGACATTTGACTAGATCAACACTGAATAGTGACTTGATATGCAAGCGGACTACAAGTAAATACTATAGGTTGTAATTTAGGTGACAATTCCTTTGTATTGTTTGAATGAGTTGTTTGCTTCTCTCCGTTTTTGAATAATTGCAACACTTGCCTCTTTCGATCATTTTTAAATAATTACAACACTTCCTTTTTTGGAATCAGACCACTAATTCTTTCTCCTTTTTTACTTCACATGCATCAATTCTTTACTGTTTTTCTCACACAAACATTCAAAAAAATCACCACTAATGAACTTATTCATTTCCATATACTATACACGAACATTCCAAAACCTACTCCCAAACACAAATTTTGCCAGTATTATGTAACAGATGGAATATTCATTGTTTTTGGAGACGCAAAAATTCACCATGGATCAATCACTCATACAAAAACTTCATCAAAAGAATCAAATTAATCAACAACACAAAAAAGAATTGAAATAGGCGTATACAACAAATAAGTTCATGTTTGATAAAAATAGGTATCTGAAATTCGAAAAATTACACTAAAATTTTAGAGTAATGTGCCTGTAATCAAGACCTGTCCTTCCAGTTGTTTGAAGGACCAAAATTTTCTACAACATCGATTTTAACTAGAGAGAAAACATATAAATTACTCCTAAAATTTTACACAAAATTGGAAACAAAAAATAAATAAACTGATACAAAACTTTAGAACTAATAGAATCTGTTCATCCTGTTAGTAAACAGCATTCTTGACAGCAAGGTTTTGCGAAGTTCTGCTCAAGGATCATTTACGACCTTTCTTCTTGCCATCAACCTTCTTTTTCTTCAACCCTCCTTCTCTTTTGTCTTTCGGGGGCATATTTCTTTTTTCTTCCCTGAGCAAGTTTCTTTTTTCTTCCCTGAACACGTTTTAACGCACAATTATCAGATGCAGTACATAACACAATATCTATGTGAATTAGGAATTAACTGATCTAGATCAATATTATAAGCAAAAACTTTACTCTGACTATAAAAAAAAAAAAAAAAAAAAAAGGCAATCATGATATTATTTCATGGATAAATGTAACAGGCCATAAATCTTCAAGCTTCTAGTTATCAGTTGCTCACCTTGCTTTTGAAACTTCTTCACGAGATGGGAATACTCTTTTCTTCCTCTTTTTCGGAGGTGATTCTTCGCTTTCATTCTCCTTATTAGTCGTCTTTGAGGTCTTTTTCTTCTTCTCTACGAGATTAGAAGAAGGCTTCTTCTTAGTGTCACCCGAATCCCCATTCTCTTGTGGCGTATCATCTTCTTCCCTCTGTCGCTTCTTAGATTTCGGTTGATCAGCATCCTCTTCATCACTGACATCGACATCCTTCCCTACTATTTCTGATGGAATATCAGATTTTGGAGTGGGGTTTGTGTTACTTACTTTTTTCAACTGCAAAGTGAAATAACAAAAACATCAGCATACAATGCAGCAAGCACATCACATCATTAAATCAGGATCATTCCAACAACACAAAAACTACCAGCATAGAATACTGTAGAAACCAAATCCTACTTTGAAGATTCATTGTATACCAATTAACCAACCCTCCAAACACACACAAAACAGTCCTTCCCCAATAGCAATGATACTCAGGTACCATTTCAATTGGGTAATAGTACAAAACCCATGATTCTCAAAAGTTAGGATTATCCGAGACCTAGCCCTGGAATTAGAAAAGGGGGTCAATAACATTCACATTACAAGCACATTTCTGGGAGTTATTAACTTTCTCTTAGTTTTTCTCTACTAATATGTGCATAAAAAATATCGAGATATCCATACTGACATACCATAGATAACGCTGCTAACTGTTGGGCTTGTATTTATAAAAGAAAAGGATAAATCAAGCAGAGTCCCATAATCCAAATACAATTATTGGTAAGGTGTCATGGTCTGCCTAAACTTATGCTAATGCACGGTTCATACTCAAATGACAACATATAGGCTACCACTTTATTGTTCTGGTGAGACGGGCAGTAGATTTACCTTTGCCACAAAAAACCCATCCATATTATGCACATGGGGGTAGAACCGCCTCGTCTTTTCTAATGATGGATGAAATCGATATTGCCTAAAGTTGACGAACCTGAGAAAAAAGGGATATCATCAGACAACTTAAATCCTCTGAATAAACCCATATGACGAAAAAGAACTCGGAAATTAAGCTTACCCTTTCACTCCAAAGTCTAGTCCACATGAGACTAGTTTTACATTTCGTTTCTTCAAGGCATAGTCAACAACTGCTTCATTCTGCAAGATACTAAATTAGGAGGGAACAGGGGATAAAAAATGACAGAAAACATAGTATCCGATTTCACAAACCTCCATAACCATGATGGAACATGTCGAATACACAACATATCCCCCAGTTTTTGAATTTGCATCCACCAAATCAATAGCAGCTAGGAGAAGTTGCTGCAGACAGGATTCAACATGTTAATATTAGCGAAGATTAAAAAAAGATTCCTATTATGACAACAAAGCTACAGGCCAACAACCCCCCAACCACCAATAAAACTAGGTTACAATAGTTGCTTCGAAAATGTACCTTGACCATGACCAACCTTTTGTATTTTACTATTTTACATAGCACACATACCATGCCTCGAAAATTAACGACGGGTTGAGACAGTAATGTACAATGTACTAGTGAAATTCAAACAAGATTCATAACAGTTTGATACCTGCTGCAAGTGCGCACACTTCTGTATCTCTTCAAAGCTTTTAGTGGATTTTACTGATTCGTCCTTGGATATCACCTGCAAATATATGACAAAGCAAAAAGCAAAATCATGTCAGTCTGCTCCCGAGATACTTGACTCAATGAAAGCTCGAATTAGACTAGAGAAGCTCATAAAGTCATGAGAAACTCAAAAACAAATTTGTTTTTTTTACTTTTACATAAAAAATTTACAAAAGCCTCACATAAGTTTGAAGGGGGGGGGGGGGGGGGAGGGGGACCCAGTACTCTTGAGTAGGATGTATGACTAGGCCATAACCCACAAAACTAAATCTTCTAGCAATATTTTTTTACCCAAAAGAAAATAAAATTATGCAAGAAGTAGAAAATAACTTGAATGCATATATACTTTAGACTTCTAAGCACATGTGCAGGCACGCAGAGAACATAAATGGGGTAGGTGAAACATCAGAGTTCAAAATACAAGTGTGGAACAAATGGAAAAAGTAAATAATGGAAAAATCAGAAAAAACAAAGTCTAAAAAGTACTGAAGTAGATCTTACTTTATAGTGATTTTTTTTTACGCAAAAAGAGGAATGTATTACATTAAAGATTTAACCCTCGAAACCAAAGAAATTTGTATAACTTGGGGGACTGTGCGACAACTAGCGAGCACAAAAAGAGGGCTTACTTTACATTGATGTGGAGTACTAATATAGTTAGTTCAAATCTACTGCAGGGCTTTTGCTTGAATTTCGATCTATATATAGAGGTAAATTTAAGAACCCTTGATATATTTTAATAAATTTCAACTAAGAATTCATTTACAAACAGTTCTACTAAAAGCAGCCAAGGAATTACGAACAAAACATCAATAATTGAACTGCTTACCCCAGTTCCGCTGCAAGGTGCATCCAGTAGTACTCTGTCGCGTGAATTGGCTCCCAATACCTTCGGAAGCTACATGTACAAGAAAATAATTAAGATACTCTTTAACATCCATCTACCTAACTAGATTAAACTTTTAGCATATTAGTAGGGGAGAAATTGAAGTCAATCACGGCATTACATCAGGGAAAAGGACGAGAAAAAGGATAAAAAAGGTACGAAGACAGGATTACAAAACCAGAACCAAAGCATATAAAAATAATCAAACCTCTCTTCCATCATAGTTTATCACTATTGTGTTAGTCACCCCCAAGCGGCTAACATTTGCTGACAAAGAATGGAGCCTATGTTTTTTCATCTCGTTTGCAAACAATAACCCTACAAGTAGATCAATAAATCAGAACTTCTATAAGATGAATTCAGGACAAATAAACCATGGATTTATGTCCTTAAGATTAGGTTAGCGATTAGCGTGCCGCACGCTGCAAGACATAGTCATAGTACAGTATGATTGAGCCATAGGTAGTGCCAAATATAAGTCTATTAAAACAATTATTTTAACAAGTAAAACCTCTAGCAGAGCTTCATCAACAACTTTTAAATCAAAGTAAACACTTATCATTTTAACATGTTTAAACGCCAAAGAAAGCATCTTCCAAAAATAAATATGTTGATAAAGAGGAGCTATGGAAGCACTGCTGCTTTTACATGCAACAATATTAAAGAAGGTGATCATACAAAGATCTTACAGATCAACTGATTTTCTTAAAATGGCACTGGATTTAAAACAGGAGCTTCTTTAGGGATTGGTTACAGCTTCACAGCTAGATTGCATATTGTTCAAAATCATTTTTCTGTTCTTTCTTATGTGCAGTTAACTCAGAAATCTCATCCATACATTCACCTTTGCATTCTATAAAAAAAATCAGTTTTATCAAATACTTCAAGGGGCGAGTCTTGGGAGAAACAAAAAGCAATATATAAAAACCCGCCCACCAGTTAAGCATGAATTAAAACAGAATGAACCTATTTCCCTCTGCCTGATAAGAAAAGAAAACAGGAAGAAGAAGAAATGCCTGAAAACAGCAAGATTCAAAACAACAAGATCTCACATGATTATATTTCACCTTGAGAATAAAAAACAAAGTACAGTCAAAAGTAGAGTATGTCAATAGTAGAAACGTCAAAATGATACAATAAAAAATAAATGGAGGAAATAACTAGCTAAAACAGTATCTGAATCTAGAAAAATAACGTAGAGCCTTGTCAATATGAAAATCCAAATACAAACATGAAGACGGAGAAGAGGGGGAAAATCAATGTACCAGTGTTCTTCATATGAGCAGCAATGTAAGTGGTTTTCCCACCGGGAGCCGCCCTGCAAGAACCATAGAAACACACCATATCACAACCATTTGGAATAGATATGTGAAAGAGAACAGGTCATCACACGAGAAAAACAAATGAAATCATTTCACTACTGCTGAAACTATAGTACATGAAGTCCCATCATTCCTCTTTCTTTTCAGAAGAAATGGTGGTGACTGGTGTGTAGGACCTTGGAAGCTGGAAAAAAAAAATCTTCTTTGTATAAATTACAAGCAAAGTAACAACATTGATTACTTACGCCATATCAACAATGCTCTCTTTTTCTTGAGGAGCGAGAGCCATTACTGGCAAGAAAGAACTTGAACTTTGCAACTGCAGCATAACAGAAGAAACCACTTAAACATCAAGTAAATTGAACTGGAATCAGTACGGAAAAGCAGTGTACTTTATAGAAATTGATAAACTACCATATAGTGACCGGCCATATATTCAGGAGTGGCACCAATCGGCACTTGAGAGTCATATATTTGTAATCCAACCTACAAAAGCATTCAAAGTCAATTCTGGTAGTGGCACAAACAACATAAGAAACCAGAATTTCCCCAACAAAACATGCACAATTATAATTACCTTTGACCACTTGCTCAAAGGATCCAAGTTCACTCCTCTGTTCAAGAGAGTATCGGCAAGGTCCCGTCTGCGTGTCTACATCAAAAGACAGTTTCTATGAATGCCCAATATAAAAGACAGAATATAGTCAATATACATAGAAACACAATGGTACCTTCAAGGTATTAGTTCTTATACACATTGGACGGTTCTTTTCAAAAGCTTCAATAAGCCCTAACAACTCAACAACTGGGAACATCTGTAAATGTTAAACCAGTAAGCTAACAGGAATAATGCCACACTGAGATAAAGAAACAGAACCTCATTGTAGAAACATAACAGGAGCACTATACCTCCACCAACATCCCAATCATGAACTCGTTGTAGCCATAGTATGAAGACAAGTCTATTTGGAGTTGGTCAGTGTAATCTTTCCTTGACGCCCCTTCTTGTTTCAGAGAACTAAAGTTTGAAAGGACGCGAACAACTAACATGAATAAAAGAGGCATTAGGTATTGAACATATGGAATCTCCTTAAAACAAAAGCCGCTAATAGGCATTGGCATTACAAGACAAATAAGCATAAAACTACTCATAATAGAAGTAAAGAAGGAAGTCATTAAAGCTATTGTGAAGCAGTTTCAGCTAGACTTATATTCAAAAACAGCGAAATGCATTATTTTATCACTACTATAAATCATCACTTGTGCCACGAATTATGCAATGAAAGTTTCAAATTCGTGGCAATTTTACATCTAGCCACGGGAAAAATGGTGTTTGGATGCTAAGAGCTATTGGCATATGCTACAGAAGAGTATTATAAATGTGTCGGTATTAGAGAAGTTAGCTACAAGTAGAGCACAATTACATTGTTTATGTTCCTTTTGTAAAGAGATCAGATGAAGTGATTTTTATGTATAAATACTTTTGGGATGACCGGATGAGGTTATAAAAGTTATTTTCATCAGGTATTAGTTTTTTCAGTTTACAGACAGATCTAATGGAAGACTTTAAAGCCTATACACGAATACATGATTGGTGACATAATAAGTCTGATGAACTTTTTTATCAAAGGTTAATATACGCTAATCAAATATAGCCACAGTTATGCGTGTGGCTAAGTGATAAGATTTGTCATGGGTCACTACTCTGGCCACAGCTTAACCCGTGGCATAAGAATATGTTTAGCCACGGGTATCAAAGTGGCAAAAAAATTCAAATTTTGCCACTAACTTGTATTTCCAGTGGTAAATTCTAACCTAGCTCACTTGAGCCACGGGAGTATACGGCTTGATTTTGAGTGGATAGATAGTGTAGGCACAGAAATTTTCTTGTGCCATGATTGTTACTGTGGCACAAGTGATTATTTCTAGTAGTATAATATTAACTAAATAGAGATTCTGCGTAACATTGAGAGTTCGAGACTAAGAAAAACACTTACTTTCTTTTATCCTCCTCTGAATACCAGGAAGATCAGGAGGACCAAGAGCCTCTATTTCAAGCTCCTACAATTCATTCCCAACATAAAGTTAATTTCATCTCATCAAATTCAACACAGAAGTAAAAGGGAATAGCCAACAAAAACAATATACCTCCTGGGTTGGCAGTCTAAACTCATCTGATTCTTCCTGTATATTTATCTGTAATTCCTCTTCTGCTTCCTTCTCTTCCCTAGCTCGTTTGTCGTCGATGGCTTTCGATTTCTTCTCTATGTCTGATTCGTCGGAATCATCAGAATCCGAACCTGAACCTGAACCAGAATCATACTCCTTATTTCCTGCACAATAGAGTTTATATTTAGTCCTATCATCAAAATTACAAAATGTAGCTTTCTCAAATTAACAATACTACATAAACACAAAATGGGATTTTCTCATTTTAACCTTTTAGGTTAAATAAAATGGTGTAACCTCGAATGAAGAAAAACGCAAAATGGGGTTTCTGAACCAAAAAAAACTAACCTTTTACTACATCATCGTCATTATCACTTCCACTTCCTGCGAGAAAATCATCTTGAAGTGGGTTATCATCATCTGAATCATCAGAACTTTCACCAGACATAACAAAATCATCATCATCTTCTGAATCATCATCTCCAGATGATAAATCATCAATTTTTTTCTTCATGTTCTTTTTGTTCTTCACCACTGGAGCTTCTTCTTTCTTTTTATGCTTGGTAATGAAATTCCCAACATTTTTCTTCTTTTTCACAATTGGAGCTTCTTCTTTCTTCTTCTGTTTAGTAGTGAAATTCCCTATATTCTTCTTTATTGATGCAATTGAAACCATTTCTGCTAATTTTCTGGGGAGAGAGAAAGAGAGTGCGAAAGAGGGGTTTAGGGTTTTTCTCCTCCTCCTTCGATAATGGCTAGGGTTTATGGGAGAAATCTGATTTTCCCAATTTTCCCTTTTTCCCTTTTTGCCCTTTTAGTTTTATGGTTGGCCGCCTATGGGGCTTTTGAGCCTCTTTTACAACCTTGGCCTCCTTTTTAGGTTCGGTTCGTTCATGTTCATTGTTTGTCCACTAATCAAAATAATTTCTCCTACAAAAAAAAGTTAGTTCAAGACTTCAAGGTTGCCTAATTCTAAGATAATTTCAGATAATACAAACTCAAATTTCTCCATTTTCTTCTACTTGCAACCTATTTCGTATATCTTTCATATGCAATTTCATAAAAAGACTGAATACAACAGACGTATAAAATGATGAAATTATTTTGGGACCATATTATTTTAACATCAACCAGAGATTCGGCCGTTATTGTTTCACTTATTTTAGTTGATTTGTTTGTTTATCTTCTTTGATCACTTTCTTAAGGAGCATGCAAAAATGGTGTAAGTGGACAGAGAAAGTACATAATAATGGTTCAAACTAATCATCTTATTTTAAAACATACAAAAAATATGTAGTTTATTTTGTGTTTGACAGAGAAAGTACATAACAATGGTCCGACGTGTATGCAAAAGGTGAGGCTTCAATAGCCTTATCACTCTCACGTATTAGCATCTCGTTATTGTCTAGGGGACTTGTTGCATTATTACATAGCACTAAAAAGTTAAGTTATACACACCCATCAACCCATCAAAAATGTTGTATAATTGTTTACGGGTAAATTTATAAAAAATCTACCATATAAATTTTGAATTTTGCGAAAAACTATCTAATAAGAAAAATATTGTAAACTTAGCTACTTTATAAAATAAAGAATTATGTTATAAGAGACTACTTTTTATTGAACTATGAATGTGCAACTAAATTTCAGCGTTGACTTTACCATGTGCGTCTCATAGTAATGTCCACAAGAATACAAGCATGTCATGGCCTTGAGATGCAATCCACGAACTAAACAATTCAAAGTGAGAGCACAAAAGTCGCGATCAAGAATCAAGTTTCAAGATACAAAATCTTCTAAACTCTAGCCTCCTTTAGCGATTTTATCTTTAGATTATAATAACGCTTCTTCACTTTTCTTATCTTTCGAGAATTTTTTTAGGTTATTTCGTAATTCTATATGTATGAAACTATGAGGGAAAACTACTACTCCGTATTGATTAAAGATCAAGAACGTCAGGACGAATATCAAATTTCAATTATTAACATAAGAATTAAGGATGTTGAGTCATCGAAAGTCGATTAATACTACGAATATCAAAGAAGCGGCTCCCATGCGTGCACACTAGTACAGTGGATGAATATTTTAGATTATATGTTGTTTAGGGCTAATTATTGTTGTAGATACCGCTTGGCAATTTATTAATGATAATTTTCCTATTCCAAACGCGTTTGCAAATGGTGATTACCAATTAGACAATTGCCGAGCACTGAATGCCAAAATAACATACTTCTAAGGAATTTTTCTTTTGAATAGAGATATTTGAGGGAAATTCTAATGTCAAAGTTGCTCTTATGATATGGAAAGCTGGTGTGGAAGTTTTAAGCTCATACTCCACTTAATCTTGCTCTTATGATATGGGAATCGAAATAGAAATCTTTTGAGCATGCTAGAGGTACTCTTTGCACCCCTAGTCGAACGTCCAAATACAAAACCTCATTTATTTTTGGATGATTGAAGGCTCTAATTAATCTTTTACATTAGAAAAATAAAAAATGCAAACTACAAAGTGATGAAAATTCACGACGAGCAGTGAAGTAGTTCAGCACAAAATCAAAATGATGAAAGAAATATCCTGCAAAATTAGTTTTAACCACAACAAAAACACACACACACACACAAACGTATCTGCAAAAACACTCTGGGTAGAATCATTGTTGAGGTTCAATTCTCTTTACCTAAAAACACAAACATTGATCAATACAATATTTGTTCCATGACATTAAAATTCCCCCAATTTGTCAGGTGACAACAACAAAAACCAAATATTTGGGAACCAACCAAACAATTGAATAGAATTGGAAATTTTAAAAAGAAAATGTGCAAGTACAAAGATAACATATGACACCGGATCGCTACATCGGTGATCAAAGATAGTTGTAGTATTGACAATTTACAATGTCTTGAAGCTAGCCATCTAGATTACAATGGTAATCTATAAATTTAGAGCTCAATTTAGAACAAACTAATACAAAAGAGGGGCGAGGGGTAATAAACTAGTTAGAATGCAAGCTTCTTCAATAGTCAATATGCAATCAATGCTGCAGCTATTGCAAGTTCTTCTGACTTTAAGCCATAATGTCATGTCTCGTGTAAGAAACATGGGAAGACTGTCTGTACCATCGACCTCAACCAAGCTCGTTCGAAAAGATAATAAAAGCATATAATCCTCAACAATAATATTCAACATCCATAGGAACAGGGGAGAATTGGTTTTAAAATGGATAAATTTCAATTAGCATGCGAAACAAGAGCTTAATCATAATTTAACACAGAACCACTTCAGGAATAGCCAGACTGCAAGAAACTTAACAGCACCAAATGCATTCTTCATTATAGAAATTCAGAGTTTAGACCTACTTGTGCGTTGTGATCAATCAGAATAAGGGAAGTCGTAAAATCATTAAAGACTTGGATTAGGAAGGGACAACCACAAGAGGGCAAACTACCAAAATGGTAACACTAAAAAGGAAAAAATGATCACTAAGAAAAGTGGTGAAAACCTGCAGAAGACACTGGTAACAATTGACCAAAATACTTAAGGCCCCTCTAAAACATGTAAAGAGTAAAACAACAAGCTGCACATTCAAATTGTAAATATAAAGTTTAATTGCACCAATCTATCTAAACTAAGATAAACTTCATCTAGTATCAAAAAATCCACAAAATAAACTGATACTAGAACAAGATAGACACCAAATTCTTTAATCCGTACGACATAGTTGTCTAAACCACAATAATAAAGACATTAATGAAAGCAGTTTTTTGATCTTCTAATGCCTTTAGCACTCGAGGAAGCATCTCTAACTCTGGTCGGGAAGTACCTATCAGCTCAAACATAATAGGAAGGACAGCTCCTATCACGAACTTAAGAACACTGATTTTTCTACCGTGCATAAGGATGATACCGACTATTGCCACCACTATAGCCTCCCTTACCACCGTAGAACCCACTAGCTCCACCATAACCAGCACTAGCGCTGGGATCATAACTGCCGCCATAGCCTGAAGCTCCATAGCTACCATAACCTTCACTTCCGCCATATCCACTTAAACTGCCTCCTGAATAAGCACCACTAAAACCTGCACCATACGGACCGAATCGGCTAGAGTACCCAAGGGATGACTCTCCCCCATAGGCCCCTAAACTATTACCTCCAAAAGAACCATAACCTCTACCATATTCCCCTGCACTACCATAGCTTCCATACCCAAGTCTACCAGCAACACCTCCGGACATCCTATTATAGTTATTACCTGCACCATACCCACCATCAAAAGCCCCATAGGGGGCTCCATAACCAGCATTACCATCCCCATAAGAACGGGTCCTAGTATTGCTACCATAAGTAGAAGCTACAGGATTGTTAGTGGGTTTCTTTGGTTCAGCCTTCTTGATCTCCACCTACAACAAAGGAACTTAGTTAACCTAAAGCCTGCTCCATTAAACTAAGATGAGAGTCCTCTTATGGCATAATCTATACCTGTATAGACGAACTAACAACCTTAAGTGTTTTTTATTAAAAAAAATTGATCATGCATCAGTGAAAATTGATTCTCGGCTCAAAACAGGTTCATAAAGTTCATAGAACGCAGAGAAACCAACAAGCATGATAAATGAAAACAAAATGATATTGCATTTAGCTAACCTGAGTACCCTCCATGTCAATCATATTGCCCTTGGTGAGTAAGCTGTCGACCACATCTTCATTGTCAAATACAACAAATCCAAACCCACGAGAACGATTTGTCTCATGGTCACGTATAATTTGGTGCTCAGCCACCGTTCCAAACTGGGAGAAAAAGCTTCTGAGTTCATCTGAGTTGTCCAAAATTAATCAAAGATGAGTCAAGTATTAACTTTGAGTAACATCGTATGTAAGACGGATACCAAATGCATGCTTATATTCATCACTATATAAATTTTACAAAAATCAATCAGGATTAATGCAAATAAAACAGCATACCTTCTGAGACGCTCGAAGGAATGCCTCCAACGAATATCTTTTTCGTCTTGAAATCCTTTGACTGGGCAGCACCTTTGGGTATAGTACGCTTAATCTCGACCTGATAACAAAGAAAACCACAAGTAAACTAACAGAAAACACAATTCGAGAACAAACTGTTGAAGTCTTTCACCTTCTAGGCTTCTACAAAGATCAACAAAAACTTATTGAAAAGGATAATAAGAGTACAAGAGTACCAATATTCCATAGAACTCCACTCATAATACCTGTTTCCCGTTTATGATATGAGTATCCTCCATAACTTGGTCAACAACTGAAGGGTCCGCATAAGTGATGAATCCAAAACCCCTTGGCTGCCCACTGTAACGGTCTTTCATAATAACCGAGTCTGTAATCTCACCATACTTCCCAAAGTGCTTGATAAATATAGCTGTTTCCCACCAAAACAACATGAAACATAAGACTTGTTCCAACAACTAACAATGAATTATTTTTCTAGTATTATGGTATATCTAACAACAACATGCACATAAATTCGCAACAGAAATACTATCAAAGGTTGTTTCTTTAAAATGATTGCATACTAGTGGGTCGAAATTCGGCAGCAATATACCGGACAGAGAAAACATCTAATTCAGCAAATTAACCAGAATCACAGCAAATTGAGTGAAATACACAAATTCACATCTTTGAAAAAGGAAAACACTCAAATTCAAACATACACGGACAGTCGCATGACAAAGTACTCAACTTGAGGGGGTAGAAAGTTGTAAAACGTCGAAAAAATGGGGAAATTAAAAATTCAACAAATAATACTGTGAAACAAAGATGTAATTAAGAACGGATATTAAGGAACTCACTGTTAGTGGTATCTTTGGGAAGCCCACCGATGAATATCTTCCTGCAACCAAAAAAGGGAAGAAATTTAGCAACAAAAAATAAATGAAATTAGTAACAAACAAGGATGAAAATTTCGAACCCAGGGCTGGCTCCATCGCCGTGGGGACCATCGTTCTTGAATTTGGAGGCCATCTTCGCCGGAAATCGGAACTCCGATCGGTGTATGTGCGTTTAATTGGGGAAAATTGATTGAATCGAGAGTTCGGGAGATTTTAGGGTTTCGATAGAGAAAAAAAGGGGAAATAGAAGAGGGGTTCTATAAACTTGATGAGTGGAGGTGTAAAACCTTTATAAGATTTACTCGGTAGAATTTATGGGCTTTTGCTGAATTGAGTCAAAGGCTTTTCTTACTACTCGTAGCCTCCTTTTGTTTCAATGAAAAAACTATTTTAAAGAAAAATACCAAGAAAAATAAATTTTCTTTGTTTAAAAAAAAAATCTATACTGATATTTTAAAACACAAATACTATGCCACTTGTTATCTTTTTAAAATTCTACTTTTTTTTTTAACAAAGATATTAATTGACTCCTCTTAAATTTTAATTAAATAAATCTTTAAATTGATTAGATCTATTCGTCACCTTCAACTTTTTCATCAACTTTTTTTGTTACTCTTTGAAACAAGTGTTGAATAATTTGGTTTTCGAATATCAAATTTGTATGAAAGCAATTTTAAAAAAAAAACATGTAACATGTGCATCGCACGGGTAAAAAACTAGTTAATTTATAAAGAAAAATAACATAGAAGTGGAAATGAGGGATAGATAGAAGGAGAGAACAAGAAATGTGAGGGAAACTAGTTACTTTTTGTTTCGCACTACAGTGAAAAATGTGGCATTCCTTCTTTTCAAAAGGAAAGTTGGTTTTTCCCTATGGAAATTTGTTTTCCATCGTTGGGAAAATAGTTTTCCACCATTAACAAAACAAACAAAGAGATATGTGAAATTCATTTTCTGGGAAAGTGTTTTCCGTCAAAACAAAAGAAGGCGCAATATTATGTTTGAGAGATCCACGAAAAACAAATCTTTATTGTATAAAGGTACGTCTGAGGCAGCGTTATGTGAACTATCATTAATACACTCCACTTAATTTATTTTTCAAAATTAAAAACCAACTTTCTATTAATTCTCTTATTATCATTATTAAATACTACATATACTATTTTATTTTATTTTTTGACACAAGGAATGCGTGCATATATGAATAGTGGTGATAAAAGAATACTTTGTATCTCCTTAAAGAAATCATAGTATTGGGAATTGTATTGGACGGACTTGCTAATTTTTAGAGGACACATGGTGCATGTATACAAGAATTTGTTCTTAAAGAAATCATAGGTTGAAAATTATGTCAGACGGACTTACTAATTCTTAGCTATATTTAATATGGCGTACTTGTTGCTTTTTAAAATCTTAGGGAGGGAGGGGAGTCCCTCTAATTCTGCATGTTAGCGATTGTATCGTCACAACTTAGATAACTCTTAACTCTACTCTTCCAACAACTAGTCTCAAGTCTCAATCCGTCACTTCAATCCACCAACATCCTCCCTATACCTAATCGTGTTGTGCATTTTTCAAGTTGCACATACCATCTTTTTAACAATTATACATAAAATTGAAATATCATCCCATACATAAAATTTGAAGATCGTAGTGTTGTCAACTTTCATAAATCTCAAGAAAAACAAGTAAACAAATCAAGCTCCTCGCTAAAATAAACATTGTAGCACCATAATCGATCTATATAATTCAGGATTATTGGCATTGTCTTCAATACTCTAGTCGGCGTAGGTAAAAGAAATACAATGAGATTCAAGATTACCAATGTATTTTATAGCTTTCTATCTATACTAATATATCAAAAAACATTTTTAATAACATATGCGTGCCACATAGAACACCTCTATTCACTAGAACGTACATGTCAATATGTCATGTCATCTCTTTATCAAGGGAAAATGCACAACAAAAATATCTTATAATATGAATTCAGCATGAGACTTGTCACATGCAAAATGGATGTTGTACCATCTTAGCCAAGTATGGGATATTCTCTTTATTGCACACATATATATATTTAACTGGAACATCACATTGTATAGTATATATTAAATTACATATTACACACCTCACTATAATATTCAAAGTAGTAACCCAATTGCCTGTGCCAAACACTAATTTCTTAATCATATTTTGTCAATATATGAGTTGCTCGGGAACAAACCTTAATGAATTTTGTATGATTAGTGGCAAGGTTAGATGTGATAATGGTTGATGGGGCATTGGTCCTTGCACAATTGTACTTGCGTATATTGTCCCCATCCTCACCACCCACGATAGGTATGCTACACATCCTCATCTCAAACTAATCACAATTTCAGCCTTGTGGGGTACAAAATAAAACTCATCCCCGCTCCATCACTCACCCGGGAATCCACACCCGCCTCAACCTCAAACCGGCCTAGGTCCAACAATTTTATTATTTTTATGGATATATGAGAGTTTTGAATTTTAAAACTCTATTATAGTGTATTTGACAACTCAGTTGTGTGATTCGTAGCTTGTGTAAGTAAACAAAATTTGTAGGTTAGTATTGAAAAATATTGATGTACTCATAATAAATTAAATAAAGGATAAGCGAGGCGATTAAGTCCAATCCAAAATTCATCATTGCCTCGTTACCCAAGGCGGATAACCCCGGCCCATCACCCGCGTCATACATTTTTTTATCCCCATAACCCACAAAACTTGTCTCCATCCCCACCCACTTGGGGGTGATGATGGTGGCCAACCATGCTGGGGGTCAAAACTTTTACCATAGTTTTTTTTTTATTGTTTTTTACAACTCCGACAACTACTTTTACCAATCCTTCGTACTAGTTAACCACTACTTTGACAACTACTGCTTACCCGCTACTAGTTCACCGTTGCCCGCTATTTTGATAGTTACCCGTTACTTAACTGTTAAATTCTACCCACTACCGCTAGATTTGCCAAACGTTCCCCTAAAGTTTGAGAAAAAAAAACTATCCAACCGCTATTTCGATCGAAACCCCTAATTTGCCAAACACTTGTAAAATTTTCAAGTTTAGTCAAAACACTACCCACTATCTAAAACGCTAACTCCAAGCCCAATTATATTTTCCTCACCTTTTATTTCGGGGAAATTGAAAAACAATATTCCGTAACTGTTATTTGTAAATATGCAAATAACATGACATTTCTGTAATTAAATTGTCAAGAAAAGAAAAATATGGCGGAAATAAGAAAAAGAAAATAAAATGTCAATTAACTGAATAAAATTTTGAGATCCAGTGAATAAGTTTTGAGCTTAAATCCTAACACTTGTAAAAGTAAGAAGTTCCAATTACATTCCCACAATAGTGCATTGTCTAATTTTTCCCTCGTTTTTATTCTTCACTAGTTTGTGGCCCGGGCGTTGCTCCGGGTTTTACTTTTAGTGGGATTTACTTATTTTAAATATGTGTATGTGGTGCTATTATCTGATTTCCATGCAAGATCAGTGGCCGATCAACAAACTTCCTTCCCATATCCGAAAATCAAAATAAAGTCGAGTTCTCTTCTTGATGATTAGTTGATTATTATACTCTTGTCAATGTTTCCCTCTTTTGCACTCATAATTACACTCCATTACCCTAAGTTTTTTATTTTTTAAGCTTAAGTTGAGAAGAAAAGAATTGTACATTTATAAGTTAAGTAATTAATTTTCTTTTGTTTTTTTTTCCCTTTAATTATTCATTTAAAAAAAGTTGTATTTATTATTTAAATAGAAAGATATAACATCATTGTGGCTAGCTAAGATGGTAAGAATGGTAACTTTTAATTCAAGATGTCTAGTGTTCAATCCTTGCTATATGCTTTTTGGTTGTCAACTATATGTCATGATACAGAGTAGTGGTGATGTGGCGTAATAAGGAGGGATCTACGTGACACATATACGTTCTTATAAACGCCTTTTAATATATTAGTATAGATATAGATTTTTGTTGGCATTTTCCTTATATACGGTTGATGAGCGACATTTATGTCGCTCTAAACCTTTATTTTCTTATTATTTTTGTTCTTATTTTCCCTATTTGCTCTATAATTTTGCTTACTTTATAGTTTTAATTGAATTCGTAGTGTCTCTTAGTTTAGTTCGTTTTTCCTTGGTTTTTATTTCGTTTTTGTTTGATTTTTCTAGGATTTCGGATGGAGTTGAGAATGGAAAACAAGTTGAGCAAGAATGCAGAACGGTGCGCTCGCACCCTCATTTGGTGCGCGTGCACAAGTTGGAGCAAAGTTAAATCTGCAAAAATGTCGTTTCCATGATGGTGCGCCCGCACCCACTTTTGCCGCGCCCGCACCAAAATGTCCAGACTTACAGGAACTTCTGAAAATGCAAGAATTTGCATTTCTGTGCAGGTGCGCCCGCACCAAGCTCAAATTGCAGTTTTCAGATTCATGTTGAGCCTCTCTGCGCCTCCAACGCTTCAGAGGCGCGCGCCCGCAATCCCGCACCCATCTGGTCGCGCACGCACCAAAGACAGATCTTGATTTTCCCCTATTCTCTCACTCATTGGTGAGCCCACACCCAATCCGGGTGCGCCCTCGAAGACCCATATTTGTGCGCCCGCACCCCTTTGGTGCTCCCGCACCGACGTCCGAAATTCAGATATTTTATTAATTTTTGTTCTTTTTCGGGAAAGGGTATAAATACCCCATCTTCCCCACTTTTTAGGACATCTGGTTTTTGCTCTTAGTTTCAGTTTTTAGGGTTTTTATAGAGATAAACACTTAGCTAATCTTATTGCTTTGGTATTCAACATCAATTTGTAGAATCCTTTGAAGCTTCAAGTAATTTCTTTCCTTTTTCATCTCGTTCTTTGAATTTTGTTCTTCAACTTGGTTCTCTTTGTTATTGTTGTTAGTCTTCTTCATACCCATAATTCCCAACATGCTTGTTTGGTTTTGGTAATTTCTTTGACTTTTGCTCAATTATAATGGTTCTTTGTTTGAATTTCAAACTTAGTTTGTTGTTCCCTTTCATGGCTTGTGAGTAGTTACTTGCTAGGGTTAGGGGGTGAAGCTTGGGAATGAATTAGGGATTTTTTTGAAGGGAATTCATGTTGATGTTGTGATAAAACCTTGATTTGATGATAAGGATTTCCATGTCTAGTTAGATTAGTAGTTGCAAATGCTAATTCTATTTAGTTGATTGGAATGCTTCATGTTAGTTTGGCAAAAAATTGTGAATTAGTGTGAGCATGTGGATGAGCTAGTTCTAATTGTTAGTCACTTAGTCTAGGGGTCAAGCGAAAGCTCTTCCTCAGATTAGGCAACTTAATGCGTTCTATCCGAGAGGTGGTGAATGCAGCATTTTCGGTTTTCCCCTAGTTGTCATGTCCTTACAACATCTAGGTGTTTGAACCTTGGTCCTTCCTAATAAACCCAAGACGAACCCCAATTCCCCTATCTCTTTCCCTATTGATCAACTTGTTAATTAGCGTAGAATTGTTAGTTATTATAATCCAATTCACTTTATTATTCTAAGCTAGTTTGGTTTTGTTAAACTCGTTCTCACTGTTCTCTTGGGACGATCCCGAACTTACCACTATAATCAATGTAGTTGGTTAGTTAGGTGTTCTTATAAATCTTGTTTGATTAGGTGATATTCGTATAACGATGCGAAAAACGCCTTGTCAATAGTGAAAGGTCTTATTAATTTGCCCTTTATTACCTATTCATTTTTTTCCTCTTTTAAGCATAATTTTTACACATATAAGGGCAATTTTTAAGAATTTTGAGTTAAAATTTTCTCCGACGTACAATATTTATTGCACTCCACCGATAAATAAGAATTTGTGATTATGTTTAGAGTTTTTTTTTCTAAAGATACCATTCGCGAGAAAGAGAAGGACATGATGTTTTTCTCTACTACGAAGTACTTTGTTATTTGATCCACTTTTCTGGATAATTTATTTCAAATTATATACTTCGTAGTTGATTACAGTGATTTATTGTGGTACCAATACGCCATGATTTGATGATTTAAATATGTTTTTTATTGCAAAATTGAACAAAAGCAGAAAACGCAACGTAATCAATCTCAAGCAAGTATAGTGAATTTCAATCATACTTTATCTATCTATTTATGGTTACCACATTTCTCATAAATTTGTAATTGCTCGTATTTTACTTAGCCTTTTTACAAGACAATTTTTAATACCTTGGGGGACTGTGTGCGCAGTCAACAACTAGCGAGTAAAAATCGTGTTTAACTGAATCAATTAAAAGTCAATTCAATTACGATAATAACACGTGGCTTTGTTCTGTTCGACTTATTTTGACTTATGTCAGACAAAATAAGTTCATATAACTTTAAATAGGTTCAAATAAGTTCAGTTAAGTTCATATAATATAAGTTCAGAAAAAATAAGTTTTTTTCACATTTTACACACAAATAAGTTTATTTCAGATAAAATAAATTTATTTCAGACAAAATAAGTTTTTTTCAGATAAAATAAATTCAATTAAGTTCAGATAAATTAAGATAAATTAAATTCAATTAAAATAAGTCGAATAGATTGAAGCCGTGATGTATACTCTTCGTAAATAACCTTATTTTTTTTTTTTTTGAGGGAATAAATAACCTTACCTGAGTTACCTCTTACTCATCATATTTACTCGGTATTTAGTTTGCTCAACATTTTCAATTGGATGTAGTAGTAAAATAATTAAAACAAAAATCTCCCTCTTCAAAATTTCTCATTTCTCTCTCTTTCTCTCTCCTCTGCCCGTCTCGCCCCTCTCCTGTGAGCAGCTGCAAACAATGGGCAACAACAGCGGCGCTTCCTCCTCTTCAGCTTCTAGGGTTTCGATCCCAAACAATGTCCGCAAAACCATTCAGCACATCAAAGAAATCACCAGTAATCACAGCGAAGAAGACATCTATTCTATGCTTAAAGAATGTTCCATGGATCCTAACGAAACCACTCAGAGGCTCCTCCATCTTGGTATCACTTACTCTTTCTCTCTCCTCCATTTTTTTTTTGCAATTTCTTTTTAATTCAGTTTATTTGTAGTTCGAACAAGATTATACCTTTATTTTGTGTTTCCCCCCTTTTTTCTTCTGGGGTTTTATGGGTTGATGCATTTTGACGATTTATGTAATGGGTTTTTGTTTTTGTTCTGTTTTTTGAACTACAAGTTTTATCTCAGTTGTTTCCCCCGTATTTTGGATGATGTGTATGGTTTGATTTTTTCGGGTTTGTGGATGCTGAGTTTTAAACAAAGAGAATGGCTTTAGTCTATGAGAAAATGACATGACTTAAACAAAGGGAATGATATGTAGCTTGGCTTAATTCTGACATATGAAATGACCAGCAGCTTCAAACTGATTATGGTAAAAACTTTGAAGGATAAGGAAATTCAGTTCTTGAGTCTGATTTGGTTTGGGTTCCGGAAGGTTGAGAGGTGGTGGTGTTGGGGGGTGGGGGAAGCTATATCTTGGGTGGGATAATTACCTTGCGGTTCTTTTTAGTGTAATTTCTGGTTGATTGAGGTAGTGGTATTAATGACGTGGGCGTTTCAGCTTTTTCGTTTAACTAATGCAAGTGAACGAAAGAGGTAGGACTCAGTCAAAACCAATTTATGCTCAAGGTTGATGTAGGACTCAATCACTTCGGTTGATATGTATCATCTATTCACCTTTAGGTTGGTGGACTCATATTGCTTGGTATGTTATCCATTGATCTAGGATGTTCTTTTGTTGATCAGTGTATGTCTTTGCATCTAACCTCATGTTAATTATTGGCGCAACCTGTTTAGTGTAAATGCATTGTGGGTTAAGCAGTTTGGTTTTGATAGTGTTGTTGATTGTAGCTTTAGATCGCACTGATGTTCAAGTTGCTTTCAGACTTATAAAGAATTTTGTGTGTCGATGCTAGATAAGTTCATTTAGGCAACTTTTCTTTTGCCATTTCCTTCCCAGCAGCTCCAAGTCCTGAGTACACTTGTAGCTGTCTATGCGGTGTGCTTTTGAAACAAAATTGAGATAAAATGGTGGATACTTCCCTGTTGAATTTGGTATCATGGTTATTGTGACCTTGCAATATTTGTTTAAGTGATGTGCTCCTAGTTCATGAATTATTTTGCGGCTTTTGAAATTTATGAGAATGGGCAAACTTATTAGCAAGTGAATGTAACTATCTATTGGTTCTGCAGATACGTTTCATGAGGTGAAAAGCAAGCGGGATAAGAGAAAGGAGGTATTTATACATCCATGACATGTAGTACAGCTTGTGCTAGTTTATTCGAGTATACTCATAATACTCACTGTATTGCTACTCATATAGTCATATGAGGCAGAAGCTCTAAAAGTTTTGTCATAATCGGGAGATCTATTTTCTCAATGCATAACAGTGTTTTAAGTTTCAGATTTGGCCACCATCAGTAAACCACTATCCAACCTTGCGTTCAGCTGAAAAACAAAAACCTTACAATACAGTTGTGATGCAGTGATGTGGTTGAGATTTATTACCCTGATTAACCTGATGGATAGGTCATCTATTGCGTTTAGTAGCTAATCCTGTTTACTTCCACCATGCTTTGTTGTGGGCATAGTTTAGCTGTTTAGTATTCTGCATACACTTGCACTTGAGGACCCCTTAATGAAAATATACCAAATCAATGCTTAGGGAATGCGCTTCACAAAATAATTGGTGTCCAGTTGATGTTGTTGAGTTGTTATAACACAGATCAAATGGACCTAAGTCTGTGTGAAATTGATCTTCACGGTGCTACTTAAGAAAAAGGGCATTCATCTTAATACAATATATGTGATTCTTGCAGATGCTTTATCTATACTTTTACTATTTCCTACTAATCTCGAGAGTTTCCAAATGTATTGTTGCAGACAGTGAAGAGCAGACCAGGAGAAGAGTCTAGGTGGAAACCTGGTCATCAAGGGCGAGGAAATAGGAATGCTCGAGGGAACTCCTTTTCACAGTACACTTCTAATGGTATTTCTATTTTTTATGTCATGTTCTGGTTTATCCATATTTTGTAGAAGCTCATTAGTGATTATGCACACACTAGTAAATCTGCATTATTCGAATAGGTGCACTTGGACACTCAGATCCGTTATGACAACGGTTTTAACTCCAACACTGTCCTCCAAACCAACTTGATGAATGATGGTCTACTGTACTTTTATAACCTATTTTTAGTCACTAAATGAAATTCTCTAGATTAACCATGCTAGGTTAGGTCTACTGCATTTTTTGATGCACCCACCAGTACATATGCAGGATCTTAGGCTGTTTTTGCTTCCAATTTATAGTTTCTGGAATTATTGCTGCCTCAGACTCCCAGCCTTTCCAGGTGCTAGTGGTTATCCAATTTGTTTATTTTTTTAGAAATATTTATTTATCATCTCAGTCTCTGTCCTCTCTTTGTTAGTCTTGTTACTCCATTTAAAGAGAATTGCAAGCTTTCTTACATCATCCTTGATAATGATTAATTAAATCTAACAGAAATGTTTTGTAAAGAGAAGCTAAATGTATATTTATCTAGTTAATATTGCTTACTCTTGTATATTTACAAGTTGATGATTTAAATGTAATACCTTATTTCTTCTCAACCTTATGGTCTATGCTTGGATGCTAATGTCTCCTTGCTTCTTTTCTGTTAATGCTAGATGCAGGGGGTCAGAGGACAGCTGCAATGCGTAAGGAGAATGGAGTAGACGAGAGTAGAGGAAGAGGTTTCAAGCACTCTACTGTGCCTATTTCCAAAGAAACAGATTCTGTTCAACCACGTAATCTAGAAAAGTAAATAACTTTTAGACTTTCCAGACAGTACTCCTTAGGCACACAACTTGAGTGTTTTTTTTACCCTGTAAGTAATCCTTTTCAGTTTTCAATCATTTTTTTTTAAATAATTTGTGGCAATCGTTGCAGGTCTTCTTCCACCGTCGTGGATGGGCCACTAGAGCTTCCTAATGGTAGCCTCAGTGGTGGCCGTAGTGTCCAGTCATCTAGAGTAGGTCAAACCTACCCACCCAACAAAAAAAATGTTGCTAGTGCAGACAATACAGGTAGCATAGTGCCCAAGGCAAGTGCTGAAAATGCACCCTCTGCTTCAGATCCTGTGCTGGTGTCCCCATGTGATTCACGGGTTACTGCAGTTGGCTCTATCAAACGTGAAGTGCAAGTTCAACATGCGTCTGCTGAAACAAGGTCTCCTGTTCCTGTTGATATAGTGCTTGTTACCACTGAATCTGTAAGCGATAGTCATTTGAACCAGAATGGACCCCAAAATGTGGTCAGCTCTCCGGTATCTACATCTACAAGTGAAAAGAAGCCGTTAGAACTTGTAGAAGTTGAACATCCAAAGATATCTGGTGAATTCCCTGTATCTGAAAAGAATCATGTTTCCGACATTGTTACAATTGTCAAGCCTTCCTCACCACAAGGTATTGACCCATTGGGAGGTACTTGAGCACATCCACCTGTTACAATTTATAACTGTGACTTTTAAGTTTGTATTTAGATGGAGATGAAGTCATCTGTTGCATGCTTTTTATAACAATTATTGAGTCAGTGTTTCAATGCAGTTATGTTTTCTGGATGATGCTAAGAAACTGTAACATATCTCATGCTTTCTCACAGCTTAATGGCCATTCACATATGAAAAGCTTTGGTCTGTGGGCCGTGAATTGTTTTTTGACCCTGCCCTCTAGGCAAATCGTAATAGTGTGAGCACCCCTGCTCAGTCTGCACTTGATGCTGCTCTGCTTGATTCCAGGCTTCCGAGATTATGCATTTCCTTTACGAAGCTAGTTGTTAGGCTTGACTGCTTGAAGACATCCATTTCTACATAATATTTTATGATGTCTTGTGGTTTCTTTTCTCATCTCTTTACTTTTTCTGTATTTAAGAATAGGACTTTGGTACCATGTTTTTCTTACGCTTGCCTGACTGCATGAGAGTTGAATGTTTGTTTTAAAGCCATGTTTGGCCTGTTTTGGATGCTTGCATACCATGATTTTAAACTGTGTTTCTGCTGATCACTTGATAAATAATCTGAGTCGTGAATTTTCTCATGCTGCAACAAGATCAGCAAATGGGTAGTTTTCATCTTTACTTTTCCCCAAACCCCGCTGACAGAAGAAAAAACACTTTCCCATGTTTTAAATGACATTGCTTGGCCCACAAACGAGATCTGATGGTAGACATGGTGTGATGATGACACTATAATGGTTTTGGTTTAAGGAGTTTCTGAATAAGTCATTCTAAATATCTCAGGTGTGAAGAATGCAACCACAAAGCTTGAGAAGTTGAAATTTTCTGATGGTCAACATGTCATCATACCGCAGCATATCCAAGTCCCTGATGCCGTAAAGAATGTATTAAGCTTTGGAAGCCTTGATGCAAGTTTTGGGGTCAGGGAGAACTGTGTAGTAGACGGTGAAAGCAATGGGAGCTTTAACCCTGTTACCGATTCAGTTCACGAGGAACCTGTCAGCGAGCTTTCTTTATGGTCAGTGTAATTCAAGTCGTTAGGGTTTTATGTTTTCTCATATTAAATACGGAGTATCCTATTTTAACATGAACTTGCTGATGACTGTTTTGATATCCAAGTTGATAATATCGTTGAGAATAAACATCTCAAGATTATGAAAGTTAAGTTGCAACATTTGAGTGATTTTTTGTATGTGAGAGATAACATTCTCATTTTAAACATGGAAACTGAATCTTGAAATTGGAGAACTTGGTGGTCTCTGGATGTTTACATTGCATGTTTATTAATATTTGTCTTTCTACTTGTGGATGTGTGTTTTTTGCATCTTTTAAATAAGATGGCTTGTGAAGCTTATTGAGCTTTTATCCCTCTGGCTCTAAATTTGTTTTGTTATCTCAAACTTTGTGCAGTGATCAAGATGCAGTTTCTACTGCACCAAATGCGAACCATGCAGATCATTCACAATCACCTTCTCATTTACCGGGCAAGAATTCATCCATTGATACCGAAGTATCTTCTGCTGCTATAGTTGCAAAAGATGATCAGCCAAAGCAAGAAGAGACTTTACCAGCTGTAGGCCCCCCGTTTCCTGTTGTTCAAACTGCTCCAAGCTACAACTTTGGCTTCATGCCTCCCATGTTGGCGAATATGCTTGTCCAACCAGAAGGATTTGAGTCCCAAACTCATGTTTCAAACTCTCTGGTATTTTTTACTTGGGCCTATGTCAAGTTTATAGCTTTTCTTTTTGAAAGTCTGCCAGTTATTGCGTATAGACATCCAAATACCCATCCTTGTGGAAAGTGCTGAATTATTTGTAACTGGGGTTATTAGTTTCTTTTGGTTATGGAAAATCTCGAGTCCAGCAATTTTGGACCATTGTGGGTGGGTTGGGGGGATGTTTTTAACGTTTATTAGAAGAATTAAAAGTGACTGAAATGCAGAACACAGAATTCGACCATTTTAATTGAACTCACGCAAAAGCCTGAGTTTTTTACGTCCTTTTTGTAAATCAGAACGGATTTTAAGAGAAAACCCTGGGGCTGTTTGATTGTCAGATGACGCAGAAACGGCAAACTACTGTGGCTTTAATTTGGACCATTTTTTTCCCCTCTCAAACACCGTAATTGAGTTCCTTTTGTGTTTAGACTTTAGACCCTCCATAAGCATGCACCATTTCGCTAACACTAACTACACAATCTTAAAAATCACGTAGGACTTTTTATATTTTCCACTAATCATGCTTACAATGTAATTAACCTTGAAAACGGCTCCTTTCTGTATCTTGTCTATTTTGTGCCTTTTAACTATGATGTTCTAACTCCTATCCTTTAAGATAGCTTAACAAATAACAAGGTTCTGACTATTATATGGCTCTTTATTGTAGGGTGGGAGTTCTCTGGCTATGCCTACTACCGTATCCACCCCTCCTCCGACGCAGTCTGCTGCCGGACAGAGCTCTTCATCAGTATCTCCCCAGCCAATTCCTCTTTTCCGCCAACCTTACCCTCCTAACTTTATACCGTATAGTCATTACTATTCTCCATTTTATGTGCCTCCTGCAATGCATCAGTATTATGGTCACACTGCATTCCCCCCACCACTTCCAACTGGTAATATGTATCTACCACCACCACCTAACGCTGCAGCAGGAATGAAAATTTCTCCTGCACATTTTAAGCCAGGGACCAATATAGGAAACCAAGTTCCCGTAGGTGTGCCATCTGGCTACGGGCCATATGGCACTTCTTTTGTTGGCTACAGCCAAAGTGCTGCTGCCGCTGTGACTTCGGGAAATTCAAGTAACGGTGAAGATCTTGGCCCACCTGCCCTTAAAGAAAATAATATATTCCCAGGACAACAGGTTGGTTTGTTCTCTATTTAGCTTCGTATTTGTTCAGTGATTCATGTTTGTGTTTTAGTTTGAAGAATTGAAGTTGAGTTTTTGTGGTTATTATATCAATATTTTTTTAGGGCTATTTAGTTTCAAGGCTACGTAGTTTTTAAGGCTATGTAGTCTTGGGTGTGTAGTTTCATTAAGGCTCTGTTTGGTTTGGCGTAAAACGTTTTCAGTGAAAAATGATTTTCCATGAGAAACTTTTTTCAAGGAAAAACACAATTTCAAACTAGTTTTTTTTTGTTTGGCTCCAAAAACTAATAGAAAAAGGAAAATGGAGAGAAGATGGGTGAAAATTGATGGGAAGAAGGAAGATGGAGGTAAGGAGGAAAGACGGAAAAGGGTTTCCCTTTCAAATGGAAAATGTTTTTCCACCTTTGAGGTAGTTATGAAAAATTGTTTTACATCATTTGCCAAACCAAGCAACGTAAATTGATTGAAAATAGTGAAAATCATTTTTCATGAAAACGTTTTACATCCTACCAAACGGAGCCTTATAGTTTTCAAATACGGGATCTAGTCCATGTGAGTCGTACGCGTTATCAGAGCACACGATCACTGTCCTAGACACTCGTTAGTCGTTATAGAGATTCTTGGTGTTTTGAGCCAAAACTTGATTGGTTTACTAAAGTTATTGCTGTAAATTGTTGAACAGAGTGAAGGTTCAGATGTTTGGCTTCATCATGCAGCAGCAGCAGCAGGTCGAGATACAACAAACTTCCCGTTGAACCATTTCTTAAATTTCCCTCCACAGGGACAGCATCTACCTCTGAACCCTCAGTCCGGACATGGTGGCTATGCTTTCTATCACGCACTGCAACCCATGGGAAGCCCAGCACCGGGCCTTCCTCTGTTGCAGCAGTCTCAACCCGTGCCAGGATCAACGGAATCAGCGGGCCCCCCACCTTCGAATTCCTATCAACAGCTGCAACGCCAGCAGCAGCAGATCAACTGGAACAACATGTAGTTTTCAAATGTAAGAGTTCTTAAATTCTACAGCAGCAATACTCAGGTACATGACTAGAATGGTCTTTTTGAAGCCTTGTGAAGGGGAGGAGAGATGATATACTACATTCGGCCTGCTCATAGTGTAAATATGGAACTACTCGTGGCCGTGAATTTGAAAAGAAAAAGGAAAAAAGGAAAAAAGATAGGTGAGTAGATTTCTCTGTTGATCCCCATTGATATGCAACCGCTTTCGGAATAGGGTTACTAGGAGTTGTTAATGGCTTTCCAATTTATAACATTTTGATTCTTTTTGGATTGGAGGCTGATAGGAAACCTGGAGAAGTATGAACAAATGAATTCCTGTTTTTGTCATTGGAAAAATCATCTTCTCCTGTAAATTGGATTTTGGTGACACAAGGTGGGATTATAGATTTTGTAATTGGTAGAAAAAACAAAATCAGTATTATTAGTTTGTTATTTTAGTCATTCAATCATTATCTCTTCTTTGTTATTCTAAACCCATGTCATGCACACAAGTTATTTACTAATTACTACTCCCTTCAAAGCGGAAGAGAGAAAGTGTTACAATGATCTAAAAAGCACTAATAATGTTTAGGTCTAGTGGTTAAAACTAAGGGTCTGTACGATAGGTCTTAGATTCAAAACCCCGCCCCCATTTGTAATTTATATTACAGCTCCCTCTAAACTCAAAAAAAGAAAGAACAACAATACAAGTTGTTCATGTGTGACTTTCTTGATGAGTGTTTTTTCCGGATGAACTTGGGCATTTTAGGATAGATTTCTCCCGAAGGTTCTAGACATGGAAGTCTAGAAATCTGTTATACATTGCAGTTGTTGTAAAGAAGTGTATAGCCAAGGAATATTCTAGAGATAGGGAGGATATAAATAGGCACCCAAGGATCATTTGTGCATCCACATAGTTTCCAAATTCTAATACCAGAAAATATTCACATTAAGCACTCATGTTCTTTTTGTGTGTGTAGAGAGAGGCATAAAGTGTAAGGTGATAATTGGTGTAGACGAGATTCAATCCCAGATTTTGGGTAATATCTCTCAAGACTTTAGAAACTAAGTTAGTTGACATCCACATGTTCTCTATTACTTAATATCCTGATTCAAGACACATCGTTCTACAACTAAGGAGTGTCGTAACTTAGAAACTAAGCACCAAAGGAGAGTGCATAGCTAATCAGAGGTTTAGAGTCGTGTTACGAGGTAAAGCAAGACACTAGAAGTTGTGCCGTTGTTTGGGAAGATTTGACTTATCTAAGTATCGAGATTTGGAGAGTGGCGCACGGTCTAGAGAGTGGGCCAAATACTCAACACATTATTGGTGAAATGATCTCAAAAGCGGGCACTTACCTGATAGCCAATTACGGCTCTCTCTAAACTGAAACAACACGAGTTTTTACATATGATTTTTGCCGATGAATATATTTCGTTGTGGGAACCTACCCTATAGCCAATTACGGCTCTCTCTAAACTAAAAGACACAATACAAGTGGTTTACATATGACTTTTGCCGATAAATGTATTTCGTGCTTACCACGATCTCAAGGAATGATTTTTTTAATTAATATTATCCCATTCATCTATAAAACATGATTAACGTTATTCAAATCATATCGAATAATTTTTAGTGAAATACCCCACTAAACTGAGTTTGCATAGACAATACTCGCAAAGTCATAAGAATTATCAAACAATTCTTCTACTGATAGGATTATCAGTTGGTTATTTAAAGGCCGGAAACAATTCTTCTTCTGATTATATGAAGGGTTATATACGAAGGTTATGTAGCAGTGGTGCTTTCGGATACAGGATGACCAAGTCAATGTGATTTTGTTCACCTAATATTTGCTTAATTTTTATCATTTCTCCCCTATTTTATAGGTTAATTTTTATTTTTTCTACCTTTGACACCTTAATCCATAACAATGTTATTAGTAATTTCAAGTTCAATTCAACAAATTGTTAATTATTACTCTTTTTCTATCTTATTTTATTCATACATTAACAATGCCAAATTTTTCTTAATGTTATAAAATTGAAAATTTACACACTAAGAGTTTGTTAAAACTATATTTTCAGTTTTCAAGCTTCTCATTTATAAATTATTCAAGCATTTCTTTCTTCCAATTAGCAATAATTTTGAGGTTAATGATTTGAAATCTCAAAAATTTCGGAAATATCCCTAGCTAATGAGCCGGGCAACAAATCTGTTATTGGTTTACAAAAACAAATATACATTTCTAGCTAATGAGAATTCTTTTTGTATGAAAAATCAAGATAAATTGCAGTAGTAGTACTATATGGGACTTTGGAGGAATGCTAGAAAGTTTCTCAAAAGGAAAGAAAGTGATGCCGGAGAAACAGGTTTTTTTATTTCTTATTCTCTTTAATTCTATTTGATTGAGTCTCATGAATCCTCGATCCAATAAATTATAATATAATATTCATATCTGGTTTACTAATTTCGTTTTCTACTCCTATTTTTTCTAAATTAGATTTAATTCTAAATTAGATTTAAAACATGATGATTTTTGACGTTAGATGATTTTCGCAATGTATTTGATCGAGAGAAGATACATTTTCTTTTGTTGTAATGTGTATTAGATAATCTATTGTTCAATCAATCATCGGTGTTGACACACAACATTTTTTTTAGCATGAAACTTGTCTTGTACGGAATAGTTTGTTTATCATAATTTACCATTGTAAAATTAATTTCGTACTAGTTTGTTACAATTGGTGTATATATCCTCCCACGATCCAAAAACTCTCATACCAATATATCCAAAGTCACATACAGATTTGGATTATCAATCTATTCGTTTCTTCGTAGTTTGCATAAAATTTAATTCTTTTTTCCACCACGAAAATTCTTATATGCAATCTGGGACACCTAACTCTGAGTAGAACCCTTTTTTTTAACCCTTTTTTTTTTTTTTTTCTTTAATTTCATGATGATTATTATCTCTTCAATTAGTCATAATAATAATAATAATACTTTTTTTTGTTTAATCATTTAAGAAATTGAATGTGACTAAATCATGTCCCTTTGTATCCAAGTAAAGTACTTAGTTTACGTGTGTGATATTCAATCTTTAATGATTGATATGATGTTGTTTAAGTTAAAATCATAAGTGGTCCCTTAAAAACTTCATCAGAAACTTGTTGTTTGAGTATTTCCTTAAGAATCATCTACTGTAATTAAGTGCATGTAACTGAATTTCTGTAATTAATCTCTATTGTTTGCTGCTGCATTCTGGTTTTGTTTTTACCAGGTAGAGCCCTGGAGGAACTAAGAGGTTCTCTGTACAATGATCTACGAACTTCGGAATCGGCCAAACGCCAACAACAGCGGTTTTGTGGCCCTGCTGTGGCTATGTCTTTCAATTTCATGGTTGCTGTTGGGATTATACTCACCAATAAATTGGTAAAGAACATAGTTTTTTCTCTTGTGTTAAAATTGGTAAAGTACATAGTTCTTTCTCTTGTGTTTATGTTGCTAGTTTTCGGATAATAGAGGTGACAAATGAGTTGTTTGTTTTGACAGTTATAGTTTTTTCTCTTGTATTTATGTTGCTAGCCTTCGGACAACATAGGTGACAAATGAGTGGTATGTTTTGGTAGTTATAGTTTTTTCTCTTGTGCTTATGTTGCTAGCTTTCGTATAGTAGATGTGACAAATGAGTTGTTCGTTTTGATGGTTATAGTTTGTTTCTCTCTTGTGTTTATGTTGCTAGATTTCGGACAGTAGATGTGACAAATGAGTTGTTCTCGTTTTGATAGTTATAGTTTTTTTCCTCTTGTGTTTATGTTGGGCTAGCTTTTGGACAGTAGAGGTGACAAATGTGTTGTTCCCGTTTTGATAGTTATAGTTTTTTCTCTCGTGTTTATGTTGCTAGCTTTTTGACAATAGAGGTGACAAATAAGTTGTTCGTTTTGATAGTTATAGTTTTTTTCCTCTTGTGTTTATGTTGGGCTAGCTTTTGGACAGTAGAGGTGACAAATGTGTTGTTCCCGTTTTGATAGTTATAGTTTTTTCTCTCGTGTTTATGTTGCTAGCTTTTTGACAATAGAGGTGACAAATAAGTTGTTCGTTTTGATAGTTACAGTTTTTTTTCTCTTGTGTTTATGTTGCTAGCTTTAGGACAGTAGAGGCGACGTTGTTCATTTAGATAGTTATAATTTTTTCTCTTGTATTTATGTTGCTAGCTTTTGGACAGTAGAGGTGGCAGACGAGTTATTCGCTTTGACAGTTATAGTTTTTTCTTTTGTGTTTATGTTGCTAGCTTTTGGAAAGCATAGGTGACAAGTGAGTTGTTTGTTTTGGTAGTTACAGTTTTTTTCCTCTTGTGTTTATGTTGCTAGCTTTCGGACAGTACAGGTGACAAATAAGTTGCTCATTTTGATAGTCATAGTTTTTTTCTCGGTGTTTATGTTCGGACAGCAGAGGTGACAAATGAATTGTTCGTTTAGATAGTTATAGTTTGTTTTCTCGTTTCATGTTGCTAGCTTTCGGCAGTAGAGGTGACAAATGAGTTGTTCTCGTTTTGATAATTATAATATTTTCTCCCGTGTTTATGTTGCTAGCTTTCGAACAGTAGAGTTGACAAATGAGTTGTTCGTTTCGATAGTTACTACTTTGGTACTTTGTTCTAACAGTTGTAACTTGTAGCTTAAGCCAACTCTTAATTTTAGTTTGGATTTGTTCTTAAACAGGTGATGGGGAAGGTGGGATTCAATTACCCAATATTCCTAACACTAATCCACTACACAGTAGCATGGATTTTGATGGCATTGTTCAAAGCATTATCATGGCTTCCAGCCTCGCCGCCTTCAAAATCAACACCTTTCTCTTCTCTGTTCTCTTTGGGAATAGTCATGGCTCTTTCCAATGGCCTTGCCAACACTAGTCTACAACACAACAGGTTTTTCCATCATCTTTTAGAACCCAGGCTCCGTTTGGTAGGGCGTAAAACATTTTCCCGGAAAACAGTTTTCCTCTATTTTCAATTTTACATTGTTTGGTTTGTTTCCTAGGAGTAAAATTGGAAAACCATTTTTTTTTTTACTGATACTGATCTGCTGCATCACTTATTTTGTTTTTTTTGGTTTTGCAGTGTTGGGTTTTACCAGATGGCTAAGATTGCTGTAACTCCAACCATTGTTCTCACAGAATTCATCTTTTTCAGGAAGACCATTTCTTTCAATAAGGTCTGTCTTCTTTAATCTTATGAGGTTATTAGCCTATCATGAACCTAGGGGTGCAAACGAGCCGAGCCGAGCCGAATATTAACCTGTTCATATTCATGTTCAATTTAATTTAGGCGAGCCCGAGCTTTCAACAGAGCTCAAAAATTTGTTCAAGCTTGGTTCGTTTAAGAGGTTTTATGTTCGTGAACATCTCGTTTATTAATCGAGGCGAGTTCATAAACGAGTTTTTTCTTAAACGAGCTTTACGCTTTAGAGTTTAACCATTTGAATATGCACTAATTCAACCATTTAAATTTAAAATGTTTTTTTATTCTAAATGATATTTTTTTGGATGTTAAAAGTCAAAATACGATTTTTATCTATAATAAAACAATTACGGATGACAAATTTGATTATGAACACAAATAGACGATCTTGTTCTTGAACTTAAATGAACGAGCATACGTATGTTCATGTTCAAGCTCGTTTATTAAACAAGTCTCAAAAGTTGTTCAAGCTCAACTCATTTATTAAATAAACGAACATGAACGAGCTTTAACTGAACCCGAACCAAAGTAGTTTATTGAGAATCTGGGCTCATTTGCACCCCCTACACGAACCAGGGTGTTTCGAACCCAAGTCTCTAATAACACCACCTCGTTGTATGTTTATTTTGAGCTAAGCTAAGTGTTGTGCTTCTTTGTTCTTGTGATTTTTCCAGGTCATGACTTTGGCAATAGTTTCAGTAGGTGTAGCTATAGCAACAGTAACAGATCTCGAGTTTAATGTATTTGGTGCTTGTGTTGCTGTTGCATGGATACTTCCCAGTGCAGTGAACAAGATTCTGTGGTCAAATCTACAACAACAGAGCAACTGGACTGCTCTAGCGTAAGAAACACCATTCATTTGATAGAGAGTTTCTCTGAGATTAGATTCAAAGATCATTTATTATTAATATGCATGATCTTATATGTTTATAACTGCAGATTGATGTGGAAGACAACTCCTGTAACAATTTTCTTCTTAGTAGCTTTAATGCCGTGGCTTGATCCGCCTGGAGTTTTATCCTTCAATTGGAATGTCAGCAACTCGTCGGCAGTTATGGTGTCTGCTGTTCTTGGCTTCCTCCTACAGTGGTCTGGCGCTTTAGCACTCGGGTAAATATCAGAAGCACCACCTTTTTACTCTGTAACACTTAATTTTAACTTCGATACCCGTGTCGAACACTCGATATTAAAGATAGCTGTGGGCCGGGCCGGGCGCACACCAAGCGCACTCTGCACCGTGCCGGGCTGAGCCAAAAAGTTCAAAATAGGCCCCAGGCCCGGCCCGTCATGCGTATGCCTAATTTTACTAAATTTAGCGTGCTTTGTCGTATCATGTCGAGTCAAGGCGTGCCGTGCCATGTCGTGCTTTTTCTAAAAAAATACAGCCCAAGCCCAGCCTAGGGTCCAATACTTTGTGCCCGTGTCGGGCTGTGTTTTTTTCGTGCCGGGTCGGGCCTCAGGCCCATACCCGGCAAAACAGGGCACAGACCCGCCCTGCCACGCATATGCTTAATTTTACTAAATTTAGCGTGCTTGTCATGTCGGGTCGAGGCATGCTGTGTCTTGTCATATTTTTTTTCCAAAAAATGCGGCCCAAGGCCCAGTACTTTGTGTTCGTCCTGGGTTGGGCGAAGCCCATGCCAAGCACACTCCGCACCGTGCCGAAAAGTTCAAAACAGGGCCCAGGCCCGGCTCGTCGTGCCTATGCCTAATTTTACTAAATTTAGCGTGCTTTGTTGCGTCGAGTCCGGTCGTGCCGTGCATTGCCGTTCTTTTCCTTAAAAATGCAACCCAGGCCCGGCCCACTACTTCGTGCTGGTGCCTGGCAGTGCTTACTCGACAGTGGTTAGGCACTTGACAGTTTATTTCACACAAAAAACATGCAAAAGTACTATAACGCAGAGAATGACTAGTTTTCTGGAAATGCAGGGCAACTTCAGCAACATCTCACGTAGTTTTGGGACAATTCAAGACCTGTGTCATCTTACTGGGAGGCTATGTATTGTTCAATTCAGATCCAGGACCTACGAGTCTTTGTGGCGCAGTCACAGCATTAGGGGGCATGTCAGTTTATACATCACTAAGTCTAAAGGATTCTGCTGAAAGTGTCGTGAAACAGATCCCAACCCTGAATCAACTTGCAAAACCTAAATCAGATGTTGAAGAAGATGAAGAACAGGCAAGTGTAATAAGTGTTTCAAGTACCGAGTGATCAAGAAAATGGGCTAATTCTGAATCAGTAGTAGATGATTGTATGGAATTGGTAACAACTTACAATTCATGCAGTTTTTGAGAGTATCTTGTAGTTTTGATAAATGTTTTTGTACAGAAGAAAAAAAGAATATAGGATTCTGAGTTCATACAATTTCATTCTCCTAGTTGCAAACAATTCAACCAACCAAACCAAACCAACCAAATGTTTTCATCAAAGCTCAAATTACAGGAGATGATGATTTCAGAAAATCTGCTGTTTATCCGCCATCATTCAACAAATTACACAAATAGATAGCCTTAACAATTAACAAAAATGGAAAGCAAAAGACAAATTTGCCAAAAAGGTTATAACTCAAAATTTACGAGAAAGGACCTTATAAAAGTTTTTGGGTGAAGTCAAGTAATTTTTTTTGTGAGAGACAACATGTTCCCACTTTCCGGCATTGACTTTCGAATTTTGATTTTTTGTTTTAGCTTTTATAGTTAGGAATTTTGGAGGAAAAGGGTGAGAATAGCCAAAAGTGAAACCATGTGCCCTGGCGCCCTGCACATGATGGTCAACAGCCAAAAAACGGAAGTCAATGGCGAAAAGTGGTCTTAGATTGTCTCTCGCAAATAATTTTAAGTTTAAGGTCTAACTTTACCCAAAAATTTAAACGTTTCTCGCAAATTTTGAACTATGAAAGGTCCTTTTTGGCAAATTTGCCAAAGCGAAAAGATTAGATTCCTGCATTTGTCCTGAAATAACCATAACAACAACTATGGAAGCCTTGTATAAATATATCATTTTGAAGTAAAAATGTAAACTTGTACAAGTGTTCAATCTTCTTGTTTTCTCGCAATCATTTTGTAATTTGGGAATTTTACAAAGAAATGAAAAAAAACTGTCTGAGCTCTAAATATATCATCAGAAAATATAATCAAAGCACAAATTCAATCTAGTAAATTTGTACTTACTAACGATTGCTGAGGGTTTTCTCTAAATGTTCATTCTCTCTTCTCATGGCATCCAAGTCGGATTGCAATTTATCCCTATCCAAATTCCGGGAGGCAATTGCTGTAAGCTTAACTTCAAGTTCAGCAACTTCTCTTTGAGCTTTATCAGTTGCAAAGATCTGCTCTCGTATCTTTTCAAAGCTTTCATGTATATTTGTTAGGAGCCTGTACGCTTGACGACCTACGGGATCTTTCTTTGCTTCCCTAAACAAAACATACATGTTCAGTACTAATTTAAGCTGGTACCACTAATTTTGCAAAAGTAACTTTGATCAAGATAAAGTGTATATGACCTTCTCTCACAAAATTTAGTAAAAAACAGTTTTAATCAGTAGTAATCACCACAAATGACAAATACACTCGCGAATCAGTAAAAATCACTTTTATAATTAGTTTTAATTAGTAAAAGTAATTTCGATTCAGTTAAATACCAGGTGAAGAGAACAAGCCTTAAGTTGTGAAATTGTTTGACAATGGAAAAACAAACAAATATCAATTCTATTGTAAAACAATGCACAAGTAAAATGTTTCTCCGTTCTCACCTTAATATTGTTTCGTCAACCACTGCGTATGTTCGATGAAGGCGTTCCTCAACTGAGTTACTCTCCAACTTAAGCTCCCTTGTCTCCTTCAAGATGCGATCGACATCTGTGTCCAATTTCCGACTGTTCTTTGTAATCTCATTGATCCTTTCAATATATGATCTCCTAGAAGCAACTTTTGGCTGCTTCTTCATATCACTCTCAAGTTTAGCACACTCCCCTTCCCTGTCAAAAAAGGCAATTAAAAAGTTATTTTGAGTTAACCAGCAACAATCCATTATAAAAAACGGGGAAAACCAATACCACCCAAAACAATTAAGACATGCCTTTTAAATTTCTATTCATCTATAAGTCAAAATTTACTCATCCTACACAACATAATTGAAGAGACCTATTATTTTATACATTTATACGGTTTACACACAAATACGGTAAAACATACAATGACTATGCAGCACTCGGAATCATTATAAAACAAGAATGCTCATAATTAGGGTCAGAATGGTGTCGGCTGTAGGTACTGTACCTCTTTTTGATTTCAGATAAAACAGAATGTATCTCTCTATCTATTTCTTTAAGATTCTGCAGTTTCAGCTGACAATCAGGTTTATCCACACAAAGGGACTCCAGATAATTCCACTCTTTTTCTTCCAAAGACTTTCTTTCAATGTCCCTGTAAAGACAGAAATCATCATTCAGCATTTAAGTGATTTGCATGTTACAGCATATTGAGCTAATCACAAAGTTTTTTCAGACCAGAAAATGCCTGACAAAACCAGCTTGAACAATTTATATTTGTTTCGAAATAAGGAAGGCACATCATCATATTATACTTTCTCTTCTACTGTTTGTTGCAATTTTGTTTCAGGTTAGAGAAAATCATTTAAATGCTCGAGTCAAATTCAATCCAAAAATAATGTTAGAAGCAATAATTAACACATCACCAATGGTTCTCCAATTCTTGAAGGCTTCCTTGTCTTACGGCTATTTGTTTGCTGAGCTGATCAACATAGGAACTGAAAGAATGCTCATTATCATGAGCCATTCTCACCGCTTCTTTGAGTAATTCATGTTCTTCCTCTAGATGGTGTAATTCGAGATCTTTTTCCGTAGCCTTCTCAGGATCACATATGCTTTCCAACATGCATCTCAACTGCATAATATGTAAATAAGGGAAAGAAAAATTTAAGATGAATGTAAAAACCTAAGTGTTTCGAGTTTAAAAAAAAGTACTCGATCTGTCCCGAAACAGTTGCCAAGTTAGCTATTCTGTACCAACCTCGGGTGAGAACTCTTCACAAGACTTTGATTCCTGCTCAGGTATGAAACTATCTGTAACAACAGTAGTTTTCTCAACTTGAGCACCCTTCGTGATCAATTCTCTCGTACATGCCACTGTTTCTTGCTCATCAACTTTGCTAGCTTTAGCTTCCACATCCAATTTCTCATAAATAGGAATATTTTCAAAAGATGGAACTTCGGCACTGTGATTTGATGATCCTTGCGGATCATCTTCTGATCTAACTTTCTGATTGTTCGGATTGAACAAAGGTTCAGCTTCAGCAGTTTTCTCAGACCAGGTACTTGAAATGAGTTGATCACTGATCGGTCTCACGTCATCTGCAAAGTTGACAGTTTTTCTGGCTTCAGACAATCCAGAAAGCCTTTCCACCAAAAATCTGATCAACTTATGCAAGTCCTCTTCAGATGGGTACAGGAACTGCCGTAAGCAACATATATATTCTGTAAATTATAAATAGTTATAGGATCATAAGCATAACGAACACCACATATATGGAGGAAACAATCTAGAATAATATAAGTCATTTAACAATTCAAATTGCAGAATAGAATCATAAAAGTTGATAACACCGTTTGCCAGCAGAATGAACAGTCATTCAGAAAAGGCACAAATTTCTCCTGTTATGCAAACAGAACAACGGAAATGGCAACCTTCTGAAGCTTATGCAGTCCGATTACACATGATGGGAAATATATTTTGGTTAGAACCTACACGGATTAATTCCTTACAAACAGACGAAACATACGTTCTGAAACTTTATGAGGCGATAGAATGCTCGATTTCCGTTCAAATTACTAAAAAAAGGGTAAGTTCATAGGAACTGGAATACATTGGTTCATCTTATGCATCACAAAAATGAAGACTACAACACCTCCAGCTTATATTGGAAGCACACAGAGACAAATGAAACATCAACTTATGTGAAGTACATCAATCAAGAGTTCACAAGACCCTAGATTTCTCCCACCACCAAGTACTGAATGTGTTAAATTGTTATCCTATAGTTTAAATTCACAATCCGCCCACGGCAAAATCTTGTTGACAACGGGTGTATTGTATACAATAGATTTAGTAATAGTCACTACAAATTGTCCACAATCACCAAAATTACTTCAAAGGTACGACTTTTGTGTAATTTGCTACTCCCATGGTATACTCTATACACCCATTGTATATAAAACCTACTCTTCAATGGAATTACAGCTTTTAATTCCTCCAAATTTCAACATTTTCACTACCGAGATCATAAAAAAGTTCAGGAAATACAAAGAAAAATTAACAACAAATTCCCAAGAAAGGAAAAGGGGTAATTTTTATCACCCAGATCAAATTAATTGTCTAAATAAAAAATCAAAATGAAAATAGAAAAGGGGTTTTACCTGATGGAAGCTGATCTCAAAAGGGTACTCCAACTTCTCAAAAAGGGAAGCCATGTGAGTACAAGAATTGACCTTTTCTGCCATTGAATCAGGCAACGAGGTTGGAAACGACGACGTATCGGTGGTGTTGTGAAGGAGGAGGTGGAGAGATAGGGAAGAGATGGAGAAGAAAGAAGAAGAATCAAGATCTTTAATTGAATTGATTTGAGCTGGAATTTCAATCCCCAGATTTCTGAGTGAGCTGATTAGTATCTCTTCAGATTCTGCCATTTTCTCTCTCTCCAAAGGTGGTGGTGTTCTAAAACTTCTAGTTGCGGTGATGGGGTTTTTCAGTGAACAAACAGAGTGAGGTTGCGAAAATCTAAGGGCACAGGTGAGGAAGTCTATGTTTATGTCAAAAGTGGTTTATGTTTAAAATAGACACAATCGCATTTGATACTGATGAATTTGATATGGTGCTGAATTAACAAGAGTCACTTGTGTTACGGTGTTGGTATTTGAAAGAGGTTGTAGTATTCGATAATTTGCGTCCAATTTGTTTACAAGTCACATGACATTTAAAAATCCTTGGGTCTCGCTAGTTATCGTTTTTACAATCTCTGTGCACTTGCAGCGTTTGTAAACCCTTTCAATTGCTAAGGGCATGTTTGTTCTTGGTTTTATAACGAAGTAATAAAAATTAGGAACTACTACAAGGGTTAACTTATGCAATTGTACATTTATAATTAGTTAACATAATTACCCTATTTATCAAGGTTATTTTTCCAAGTCTGGAGTGCGACTCACCAGACATGAGACGCATTGATGTAGCCGGATTTTAACTTAAAATCTTAAAAGTTGCCTATATTTCATCTACATTTGTTAGCAGCTCCGAGATTAACTATCATTATTTATGCAATTAGATTACCCAACTTTATAGAGCACGAAGTACTGAACTAGTGTATTGAAAATCAATGAAAAGTGATATGCAAAAGGTATTGACAATGGATAAATGGTTATCTCGATTTATCTCAGCTTATCTAAACTTTTCCAAGTTTTTCCTAATTTGCAAAACCAATTAACTTCAATGAATGATGTATTTGATGATAAAATATATTGCAAAAAATGTTACCAAATAGGTTTTCCTGATTTGAGAAACTAATTAACTTCAATAAATGATATGTTTGATGATAAAAAAAATTATATTGCAAACAATGTTACCAAGATACAATAGGTCTTATTCTTGCATGCTTCTACATCTTCTGTGTTAGTTGGATTTTTGTTTGGCCTGAAAGTGTCACAAATCATGTTCTTGGCAAATCTAAAAGTAGATAAAAATCCAAGTCCTTTCAAAAAAAAAGAAAAGAAGTAATGGGCATGAAAAAGATGATGTTTACCAACTTGAACATTTCCTTGATATATTACAGAACAGTAGTTCATATTTTGGTTGATTATTGTTGACTTAACACTTTCCTAGACTGAAAACAATTCTCTGTTAATATGATACAGATGTTAGTTTAGCCTGAAGATCCTCTTAATTAATCACTAAAAAAGATGGAGAATATGAATCAGGACGAAATCGAGGATATGACACCAGTAAAAATGGGTTCAATGCAGATTGCAGGAAGCAATGGCTTTGGTCATAACATAGACTTCATGTCTCAAACCTATCTCAGAAACAGAACTCCAGAAATCATCATTGAAGATGATTCTTCTCCTTCAGTGGACCGCCCTCTCTCGATATTTCTCAAGGTACTAATTAATTACTGCAATATCTATTACTCCGTACATTATACTAAAACGGACATCAGAAATGACATATGTCACTTTCTGGTGCAAAATTTTTCCCGTCAAAATTTTTTTCCTAATAAAATACTTCTTCCGTTTCAAAAAAAAATTGCAACACTTTTAGTTTTGTCACTATTCACACACCAACTTTGACGGTATATTTTTACTAATTTATTAAAAGCAAATATTACTCCATATCAAGTAAGATGTCGTTGAATTGATTTCATCGTAAACTTTCATAATGTTAAATTTTAAGACTTTTTAGAAAAGATAATCAGAGATAATTATGGTCAAAGTTACATCTTGGCAAACGTGCTAGTCAAAGTATTGTAATTTTTCTGAAACAAATGAAGTATATTTAAATACTCCGTACTTTTTTGTATTTTGTTTTCCTCTCGTTTTATATAAAATAGGAGTATTTATGTATGAAAAAAAAATATTGAATCGTAAAATATGACAATATTAGACGATTTTGGTAATGTTTTAGTCAAATCATCATATCAATAACAGAAAATATATTTATTCAATATTTTGGTCAAATTAACATATTAAAAATATCAAATATATTGGTCAAATTATCATATTAAATATACAAATTTAATACGTAGTAGGGTTAAAATTGCATATTAAATGAATAGTACGTTCAAGATTTATTGATTACGCATTAATTTTAAGGGAAATAGTTAAATATTTCATAAAAAAAGATGGTCAAATAATAATTTTCGAATACCCGTGTATGCACGAGATCTAATCTAGTTGGGTTAATAATTTACTGTTCTTTTTTCATTTTTTTAAGTTTGAAGATGTACAATACAAGGTGAGATACAATCAGGGATCAACAGGAAATGCAGTAAAAGCAGTGGTAACCAAAATGGCTTCACAACTCAATACAGAACATGACAATTACAAGCACATATTGATGGGAATAACAGGAAGTATTGGCCCTGGTGAAATCCTAGCTCTTATGGGTCCTTCTGGTAGTGGTAAGACCACTTTACTTAAAATCATTGGGGGTCGACTTCAGGAAAATGTCAGAGGGAGTATAACTTATAACAATATTCCTTACAGTGCTGTTCTTAAGAGGAGGTTAGTTAATTAGTCTGTAACTTCAATGATTATTGTAATCCTGTATTAGTACATAAATTTAGTGTTTTAGTCTGAGTATATATTTCTGATTGTTTTGTACAGAATTGGGTTTGTGACCCAGGATGATGTGCTGTTTCCACAGCTGACTGTTGAAGAAACTTTGGTTTTTGCTGCATATTTGAGGCTTCCTAGTAACATGAGCAAGAAACAGAAGTACCAAAGGGTTGAAATGATTATCAAAGAACTAGGCCTTGAAAGGTCTTTTTCCTTATCTGATCTGATTTTTCTAGTTTCTGTCTGGTCTGAATGTTTACTGTGAGTGTTTTTTGTTTTTTCTGGTCTGTTCTGGTTTGATTTTTCTAGTAATGATCTAATAAAGCCTAAGTCTAAGGCTACAAAGAATGTGCAATGGCAACATATGTGATTTTCCGCTAAAATTATGGCCTTTAATGATTGATTATTATTATTGTTCTTTCGTTGTGACATAGATGCCGTCACACTAGAGTTGGAGGAGGGTTAGTAAGAGGAATATCAGGAGGTGAAAGAAAACGAACAAGCATAGGTCACGAGATTCTAGTCGATCCTTCTTTGTTATTGCTCGATGAACCAACTTCAGGACTTGATTCAACATCTGCCAATAGGCTAGTTCAAATTCTTCAAGGCCTTGCTAAGGTTCTTCTTTCATATCAATCCTACAAATAATATTAGTCAACCAACAAATTTTATCTCACAAATAGTTGATAATACAACAAACATCAGAAATAACACATGTCACTTCCTGTTATAAGAAATATACCAGTGCGTGCACATGACCTAACGTTGTATGCATATGTTTGTTTTGTGTAATGATAGGCAGGAAGGACAATAATCACAACGATACACCAGCCATCGAGTAGGATGTTTCATATGTTTGACAAAATTCTACTTCTATCAGAAGGATATCCTGTATATTATGGAAAAGCATGGGAAACAATGGACTACTTCTCGTCTTTAAGGTTCGCTCCTGAAATACCAATGAATCCTGCAGAGTTCTTGCTCGATCTTGCTACCGGACAAGTAAATGACATTAGTGTTCCTGATGATGTGAAGAAGGATAATGGCACCCCTGCCTCTGACAAAGCTGTTCTGAAAGTATGCAGAACTTCTATTACATTTTATAAACTTCCTTTTTTGGTAAAAAAAACACAATTTAGTTATGAAATGTTTTGGTCTGTTTGATGTTATGGTTACACAGTACATACAACTCAAGTACAAATTGTTACTGGAGCCGAAAGAAAAGGAAGAAAATCATCGATTGTCAAACATACCAGAACACCTTTGTATAGCTATCCAAGTTAAAAAGGACTGGTCTATGACTTGGTTTGATCAGTTCTGTATATTGTTTAAAAGGACATTCAAAGAGAGAAGGAGGGATTACTTTGATAAATTGAGATTACTACAAGCACTTGGAGTAGCTCTTTTGTTAGGCCTTCTTTGGTGGAAATCGAAGAGTGACACTGAGGCTCAGCTCAGAGATCAGGTATACATAATGCACTTATTCATATGAACTTAGTAAAAGGAAAATCTGACAGAAAAGACCTTTTATAAGCAAAGTGACAATTTTGCACCTTAATAAACTTTTTTTTTTGAGCGGGAAATTTGGTGGAAAAGTTGGCATTGACCTTAATTTTCCGGCGTTGACCATCATTTTCCAGCATTGACCCATCAATGCACTTATTCATATGAACTTGGTTTAATTATAAGGAAATTTTTCCAGAAAGGAGCTTTTTATAAGGCCGACGTTGTGAGAAAAGATTTTTTATGAGCAAAGTGGCAAATTTGGACCTTAATGAACTTTTTTTTTTGTTGATCGGGACCTTTTGGCTGGAAAATGGACATTGACCACAATTTTCCGGCATTGACTATCATTTTTAAGCGTTGACCCATCATGTGCGGGTCACGTGACCATGAAAATCTTAATTTTTTTTAAAAAAAATATTCCCCTCAAATTTCAACCCTCTTTTATTGGAATTTGTTAGAAAGTACTTCCTCCGTTCTTTTTTAAATGACACAATTATTTAGGCCCGTTTGCCAATATACGATTTCAAATATTAATATCTCTAATTGTGTATTGGAAAAAATTATAAAAAGTTGATATTTACTTCGTAAATAATATTTACTGATACGAATCTAATAAGATCTCACACGACTATATTTTTTCTTATGTATAAACCACAAAAGAAAGTAAAATGTGTTTGTGTGAATAGTCTCTAAAACCTCATTGTGTCATGTAAATAAGAATAGAGGAAGTATTTTTTATGTGGTCACCTTTGTGAGAAAAGACCTTTAAAGAAAAAAATAAGGTGGCAAGTTGAGACCTTAAATCACATTTTGGTCATTGACTATGACCTTTTAGCTTGATTTCAAGCAATGACCTTAAGAAATTTTAATCTGTTTGGGTTTTCAGGTTGGTTTGATGTTCTACATTTGCATATTTTGGACATCCTCGTCAATATTTGGAGCAGTATATGTATTCCCTTTTGAGAAGATATACTTGGTGAAGGAAAGAAAAGCAGACATGTACAGGCTAAGTGTGTACTATGTTTGTAGCACATTGAGTGATATGTTGGCTCATATACTCTACCCCACTTGTTTCATGGCCATTGTTTACTTCATGGCTGGATTCAAAAGAACCGTTGAGTGTTTTTTCCTAACCCTTTTCGCCATACTGCTTATCGCGTTTACTAGCCAAGTAAGTTGAACTCTAAGCTCAACTACTTAACTGTGCACTGAATGACCTGTTCTCTTCACCTGATCTAGTCTTATTTTTCTAGTTTCTGGTGTGGTCTGATCTGATTCTTTCTGGTCTGGTTTGAATATAGGGTGCTGGAGAACTTTTCGGAGCAGCAGTTTTGAGTATTAAAAGATCAGGAATGATTGCTTCATTGATACTAATGTTGTTTCTTCTCACTGGAGGCTATTATGTTCAGGTAAATATATTATATTATACTAAAACATATAATGGGAGTGATATTACATTACACATGTCATTTTCTATTGCAAAATTTTTCTGTCAAAAATATTTTCCCTTATGATTTTTTATTAACGGTTTATGTATGGAAAAAAAAATTATTTGTTTATAGATTTAGGAAGTAATACAGAATAATAATTTGCTAACAATCATTTTTGATAATATTTTAGCTAAATTGTTATATTAATAATGAAAAACGTATTTACTCAAGCTTTTGGTCAAATCAACATATTAGTATATCAGTTTATTTTGGTCAAATTAGATACTTCGTATGTAATACGTAGTAGGAAGAAACTCTGTATGATGATTTAAATAAGTATGTTTAAAATTCACTAATGTGCAATAATTTTTGGAAGATAAATATTTCAGTCAAATATATTATAGAGTATTTAAAAAAAAAAATTAGAATATCCGTGCATGCACCGTATCTAATCTAGTTTTCTTATGTTTTCGAAACAATCTACATATATTTTCGATTCGATTCGATTTAAACAAGTTAAGGAAGTACTCTGCACTCTGCAGTAACCTACATCTGAACCTCCCTAGACCTTGTACAAGCGCGTGTGAGTAACATTTTGGTTGTTAAAATTGCAGCATATTCCATTGTTCATGAGATGGTTGAAGTACATATCGTTTATGTGGTACGGATTTAGACTACTTTTGAAGGTGCAATATTCAGGAGACCAACTATATGAGTGTGAAAGCAGAGGAGGATGCAGACCTCTGCAAAGCTCCCCTTCTTTTGATACAGTCAACTTAAATGGTGGATTGCAAGAAGTTTGGGTTCTTCTAGCCATGGCTGTTGGATATAGGCTACTCGCCTACATTAGCCTTCGCAGAAGAATCAATTCTTGCCATCTTTGAAACTTTGATCATCTGGATTTGCTACCATATTTTCCATTATTTTTTCTTAAGAACAGAATGAAGATTACTTAGCAAACAATTGACATGATCATTCATCAGTGATTCAGTGTATTGTTATATTTGTGTGGCCACACTTCTTTTTGTTATAGAAAAAACCTCCTTTTTGTTTCTTATGCTCAATTCAAACGAAAAGCAATCAATTAAAGAGATGTTTGAGAACTTAAGTTTCTCCCACAACATAATTGGGAGGCCAGAGTGTGTTTTTACTGCGTCTACACGTCTATCACACACTTGGGCGCGCAGTTGAATCGTGTACATATGTAAAATCTGGTGTTGGGTACCTACTTGGTGTGTACATGCATCATGCACCATTGCACTCGATCAGATGTACATTACTACGTGATACATTGTATATGTGGTCTTGAGTTCACACTTAAAATGACCTGAAACAGACATAAGGTAGCAATCAACAACATAAAAATTGTAACAGATAGTAATTCATAATATTTACCCCCCAAAGAAAATAGCAAGCGCCAAAGTGTTTAGATTTCACGATTTGTGTTTAGTTTTTTTTTTATTTAATATATAAATAGCCTAGCTATAGTTTGTAGTTTTCTAAAAATTAAGACCTTGATTTTATAGTTTATCAGATAATTGTATGCTATTGTACATGTTGATGCATGTTAGTCACGACGCACTATTGTGTTGGATGTTTGTGACTTGGCCTTTGCTTTAAATCCAGTCGACCATTCCCAATATTCTATCAAAACATGCATGCAATGCACCTCTCTATAAGGGATCAAAGTAAAAGAACGATACATGATGATGTAATTGCCTTTATATCTGCTTAAATTAGGTAACACAAACACTTTCGTATAAGCATATCTTGTGTCTAGTGGCGGAGCTAATGTTCAAGATGTGGGGTCATTTGACCCAACTGGAAGGTAGATTATTGAAATTTTTTACTATATGATTAGAAAATTTGTAGTTTTTCTTGTACAATTTTGGCCATTTGCACCCACTTAAAAGAGAGAGAAATTATTATACACCTACAATTATGTTATTCTGGATCTGCCATTCTGCCACTACTAATATCTACCACGCATTGGCCACTGACGTATATTAAACAAGATACACTTAAACGTGTTTATGATCTAAGTTGTTCTGAGTCGTCGTGTCCATACAATTGTATTCGTTTTTATTTAACATAGTACAACGTACACCTACTGATACTGACGTACTGTTTAATTCCTTCAAGGGGTTATTATAAAATTTATATTTTAATAACCAACTTATGGAAGCTGTTGGCAGCTAACAAATGAAGATTCGTTACACATCATTATAATTTATAAATTATAATTATAAAACTAAAAGGCACAAAATTTCTACCCAAAAGGCAGTTGGCCGGGTGATATGATATTACCCGACAATACACAATAGCATGAATTCTGCAAAAAGAATGTATACAGTTGCAAACTTGCAAATAATATTGATGGAAAGTGCGTAGAACTATAGAAGGTTCTAGAAATGCGCAATTTGGATTATACACCTGGGTGCACAGTGCTCATTGTGCACCCTGTTGAACATTTATTGAAAATCTAATGAACATTGAGAACGATTTCAATGCACATGTACTAGTGAAATATTTAAACTATATGTTTTATGGATTTGAACTATATGTTCATTGGCTATATGTTATTTAGGTATGAACAATATGTTCTTTGTATTTGAACTATATGTTCTTTGTAAAATAGGGTGCACAGTGAGCGTTGTCGAGTGCATAACCATATTTTGCTAGAAACATAAGCAATCTGACTTGTGAGTGATCGACTGATCGTGAGCTTGTTAAAGCCAAAAGCTAAAATCTAAGTTTGCATAAAAATGTTGTCAGAGAAGTTACTGCAGGTGGCCAGAAAGATTTTGACACACTAAAAATTAATTTTGACATTTCTATCGCGACTTGTGAGTTGTGACTCTGGTCACTCAAGGGGTGCTTCCTCAATAACGGTTATTTATGAATAGTACAAATTACATGGCATAATCGTAAAAAAAAAACGTTAGTGAGCAGTCACCCCTGGCCCTGGTTCAGCCCATGCTCAAAGAAACTAGCTAGACGCGCGGTTCAAGTAACATGGCTCATCGAGTTCGGACTACTTGTAACAGATCATTGTTCATCTAATAAGTTTAAAGTTTTCCACCATCCGAACAACAAGCAAGATTAACAATTGCTATTTGATCATCTTAGAGCTGTATAATAAAAAGAATGATCTACCTGCTTTAACATATGAAAATAATTTACTAAATAAGATCCAAGAAAGGAACTATAATACATTAATTAATACATAATCTTGTCAAGTTGTACGTAGAACATATTTTTTTTTTTCCTGTATGTTTATATATCATCAGACACTCCTAAAATTACTACATCAGAATTTTCCTGTCACATTCATTGTACAATTGTACAAATCAGAGGCCGAAAATGGGCTTAGATTGTTGTTATGTTACTGACAGAAAATTGGAGTCTCCTAGTACTCTCCCATGGAAGGAAATGTTTGTTTCTGCTTCTTTTCGTGTGCCTAAATCCGATCCTTTTTCTGTAACAAAAACAACTGATATTTCTCCCAAGTATCACGCTTTGCAAACTCGAGGATTAAGTCCGTTTGAAGTCCCAGAATCAGCTGACCGAAGTTCATGTTGTTCTAGCACACCTGAGGTACATATTTGTTGGATAACATTTGTACTACTATGTTAAAACACTGTTATTTCCCTTCTGTTGAAATGACTTCAGTATATCAGCATGTTCTTTATATTCGAGCAATTTCTTTTATTAGCCTTCTTCTTACTAATTAAGGACCCGTTCAGTATCACTGCTGCATGCTTTCGATTTTTGGTTTACAGAACTATATAGTTGGATCTTATAAGTTTTGTATAATGAACACAAAATCAGTCATACTTAAGCAGTTAAACCAGTTACATTAGTTTATATAATTGATTGACAACGAAAAAAATAGAATAAACTTTTTCCGGTTTCCATGAACTATGAAATTTTCATACAGAGTTAGACTCTATTCTGTTCGACTTATTTTGACTTATTTCAGACAAAATAAGTTCATATAAATTCAGAAAAAAGTATGTTTTTCATACATTTTCACACACAAATAAGTTTATTCCTGATAAAATAAGTTTCTTTCAGAGAAAATAAGTTGAGACAAAATAATTTCCAGGCATGTAATCCTGGAAATTATACCCTGGCTCATGTTAACTGTATAATATAATCCACATCTCTGTATATAGTTATGTACCTCCTATTAATCTATTATATTAGCTCCAGGATCAAGTTGATGAGGAGCATGCACCAAAAACTAACATATTTCCTTGCAAATGCAGATTTTTAGACTGCGTTCTTTGTCACTTAACCGCAATCCTCACAGCAGCCTCAACCTGAACTCTGACAACTCCTCATCTCAGTCATCTGTCCCATGGCAAGTCATGTTCCGCACTGCTTCTTTCAACAGGCCATATATCTCCTCTTCAAACCAAAATCCAAAAATTAAGCTTAATACAGCATCTACAGAAAATGAAAATACAGAATCTGTCACAGTAAGCACTTCAAAAACAGATACTGAAAATACAGTATCTGAGAAAAAACATGGTTTTTCAGATGCATGGATATGGGTTGCAGTGTATGTTACAATAGGGCAAGCAGTATTCACAGTTCTAATATCCCTATCTTATGGAATCTCCAAACTACTCGAAGAATATATACGCCCAATTATATGGGCATCACTTTGCTCGATTCCTCTAAGGGGAATACAAGACACCCTTGTTGAGTTCTGGTCTGAGCCATTAAGAGCAGGATTAACTGATACAATCTTAGCAGTACCAGTAGCTGTTTTAAGAGCTTTTGCAGGAACAATCATTGATTCCCGCGATGTATTTTCTTGGGTTTTCTATGGAGAGAAGATGAAGGTTGAAGATGAAGATGTAAGACCGGAGAAAAATGGGTTCATAAGGTTGGTTAGAAGGCTTGTTTCTTTTAGCCTCTTTGTGTTTGCTTATGAGCAGATTGGGAGATTTGGTGCTTGTTTTCTCATTGTATTAGGGTTCATGTTCTGCTCAAAGCTATCTCCTTCAACCATTTCTGCAGTTTCTACATTAAGAAGTGACAGTTTTTGCCAAAGAAGAAGCACTACTTCTCAGAACAATCATCGGATGAACCTTAGCAGGACTGTTAGTCAATGGATGTTAAGCAGGCTGAAAACAATCTTAGCAGTAGGGTTAATTATAGGAATGATCATAGGAAGTTTAGCTGGTTTGATGTTTTTTACTTACCAAATTGGAAGTGAAGGAAAAGATGCAGTGATTTCCTTAAAATTCCAAATTGAGGAGAACAACTACGCAGAAAAGATCAAATGGATGCAACAGAATCATGCCATGGAGGAGTTAATGGATTGGTACACTTCAGAATGTTATGAGACATTATTACAGCAAATTGACAAATTCGCGTACAGAAACAATTTATCAGACTTCATAGAAGTAATCAAACAGTTTGCAATTACTCCATATTATACTGATGATTTCCCTGAGAATTCATCCATATTCTTTGGCCCCCCAAAAGCAAGAAAGTACACCATTAGGTTTCAAAATCTGATGAAAAAGCCGGTTCTTAACAAGGCGAAATGCTTAGCAACTCAAGGGGTTGATCTATGGTTCTGGATATTGACAAACAGCAAATTCCTCTTACATTTCCTGCTCTATATAGGACATATAATGGTCTCAGGATTAGCAGGAATGATGCAGTTTCTGCTACAACTGACTGTATTTTTCTGGGTTTTGTACTATCTTCTGACATCAGAATCAGGTGGGGTGACAGAGCAAGTAATCAAAGTTCTTCCCCTACAAAAACATGTCAAAAACAGATGTGTTGAAGCTTTAAACAATGCAATATCAGGGGTACTTTTGGCAACAGCAGAGATTGCATTCTTTCAAGGGTGTTTTACTTGGCTTTTTTGTAGGCTTTTTTCTGTGCATTTTGTATATATGTCAACTGTTCTTGCATTTATCAACCCTTTGATTCCTGTTTTTCCTGCTTGGGTTCTGACATTGCCGGGCGCTGTGGAGTTAGTGTTGGATGGTAGATATTTTCTGGGAATAAGCTTTTGTGTAACTCATATGTTGGTGATGGATTATGGAGCTTATGAAATTGCTGAATATGTTCCTGGTTATAGTACTTATCTTACTGGAGTTAGCATTATTGGAGGGATGACTTTGTTTCCTTCTGCATTGGAGGTATGTTTTTACTGATTTAATTTTCCTTATTCTGTTTCCTGCTCTTAATATTAGATGTGTTAAAGGCTTAAAGTTGATCTTAAGTATTTCTAATATTGATCTGAGTAAATAAAAGATTTACATATATGCTCCTAATTCCTATAGCTCGATTGATCATTTCACTTAGATAGGTATTTTTGTTTTTGAAGGAAACTTAGTTAAGTACTTAAGTAGACGTAATTTGATCTCAGGTGTCAGACTAAGTTACTAACCCAACTAGTTGGCAATGACAATTATATTTTATTCACCGTGGCCTATATTTGTCAAACAATTGTATTACTCGGGGACTCGGGGTTATGTATGTTGTACTTTACGTCTTTATTTTTTGAAGGTATACTTTACGTCTTTATAACATCTACATTATTTGACTAAATTATTTGGGGAGAAGAATTAGGGTGCTCCTATTTGTAACGTAATTTTCATGCATTTGGGGGTGCCGATAATGAAGGGGGAAAAATTGACTGCTGAAGGTTAGGCATGTGAGCTAGCTTGTGATTTTCTTCATAACTAGGTTAGGGTGTGAATTCGGACAAATGAATTGGTGGGGTTCATCGTTTTGGGTTGGAACGGGTTTATTTTGCTAATGAGCTGTCATGTTTAACCGTTATTATTTTTGGTCGTGTAATCTTTGCAAGATTGACGTAACGGTTAATTGATTTCTTTGACGATTTGATTTCCGTCAAAGATATTATTCCGGTTGATTGCTTCAGTTACGGAATCAATCAAGGACTAATTGATTGGGTTTCCGTTTTTAGCTTAACCGTTTTGGCTATAAAACTTGACCTTCCCTTCCAGAAAAAGACACACAGAAAAATAATCTCTTCCTCTTCTCCGAAATGAAAACACAAAACCACCATTGTTCTGGGCATTGCTTAAGAGTGTTCTCAATCTAGTTCTTCGTCGTACACCGAAGGATTGGAGTCGTGTATCCCTGGGGGTCGGTTGCTACGAGTCCGCGTGTACTTAGCGGGGCAAATTCGACTTTAGGGCAGTGATTGGTGTCACGCCACGACATTGTTACAGATAAGCTTGTTCTAATTATTGTTCTTATTAGTCATAGTTCCTACAGGTACCCTGTCAAAATTTCAGGAACGAAACCGGAACCTGTTGTAACATGTTCTTGAAAATGGGATCAGGAACCGGAACTTGTTGCAACATGTTCCTAAAAATGAGAACCGGAACCGGAACCTGTTCCAACAGATTTCGATTCAGGGTACCCTGTTATTTTAAAAATTTAAATGAATTATTCCTAATTTATTGAAAAAAAATCTACTTTATGGTTTGGGCTTTGATTGTTTTATAACTTGGGCTTAAATTGTATTTTTATATTTATATTTTCCAAAAACTAGTTTGGATTGTTTTATATTTTAGGCATAGGAAGCATTTCTATAAGGCATTGTACCCTTATTTTGGGTAATTCATACTTCGTATTAGAATTGGAGTGTACATGGTACCCAACAGGGTACCCGTTCCGAAAAATTGAGAACCAAAACCGGAACCTATTGCAACAGGTTCCCAATTTTGTTAACCGGAACCGCATGTTTGGATTTCGATTCAAGGTACCCTGACTTTTTACTCACCCCTGCAAATAAGTAGCGAGATAAGTAGCGAAATACGATTGTGTACCAGATTAGGTCAATTCGATTCCAAATTATAAATGAACTCATTGTTTCACCTGACAGATATTTTGGCCCATCTACACGTGGGTCATGTTATTCAACCAAAAATCTAGGAAAGCAACCAAATAAAGTTTACCGTTCCAATCATTTTCTCATTGTCCTTTTCTTTATTTTACTTCTTCAATACAGAAATGGATTATTGGATTAATATGTTTGGACCTTATTTTCTAATTTTATGCTTCTTCAATGGCTGAAACCCTTACCACAAATTTTCTTTCATTGTTTTCATCTCCTCCTGTTTCTTCCTTTTTGTACAGGGCATCCTATTTTGTTCCTATCCCACCTTTAATATTGTATTTTTTTGGGGGGGAAAGTAAAATAATTTACATATGGAGTAATTTTTTAAATTTCAACATATTTGTTTTTTTTTTTTTTGGTGTTAGCATCCGGTTCACCCTTAGGGCTAATCCGAATTCGGGGCGAGTTCTGGGTGGTTAGGTTCCAGTCCCCTTCCAATTGTTGTTGCGGGGGATCGAACACGGGTTCTCCCTACCAAGTTCAGTCCCAATCACCACTGAACCAACAAGCAATTGGAATTTCAACATATTTGTAACTAAATAAAAAAAAATTAAAATTTTGGGAGATGTCTAGTCTCCTGCCCATCCTATAATCCCCTATCGGCCTTATGTCAAGCCTCTTCATTATTCGTCTATTTTGGATCTAAAATTCTCATTTAATACTCAATTGATCTTCCGTAGGAATAACCTAGAACATGTTTAGAAAATATAATAAACAAGAGCTAGCATCTTATGATCCAAATTGTAAACTAAAAAAATCTTACTTCACACTCGTAATATTTTATAATCTCTTTAATCTTTCCATCAAAATTAAAGTCAAAATCAAATTAGAAAATCACCCGTGTCACCATTTTCAATGCACATTTGTCCTTAAATACATATCAAAGATCAATTCTTGACTAATATCCCCATCAACCCACCCACCCCCACCCATTTGATGTGTTTCTCAAATTATGAATATTTTGTCACTTCCCTACAAATCCAACTCCAATCCTCTAATTAAATCTCCATCAACCAAAATAAAATAAAATAAATCATTTTTTCTTTCTTTCCCATCATCTTTCATTTCCCTTTTTGTCCTAATCATCACCACTCACCCATTATTTTAAAAATGAAATAATTTCTTCCACCTTTAATCCACTTTCATTTTCCCTCATCAAAGTCCAATATTTTCTTTTAATTTTTTTTAAAATCCAACATTTTCCTCATTTGATCAACCCTCAATGGAACTTGTCCCATACTCAGACCCAAATGACCCTTCCTCCTCCACCACACCACCTTGGCAAGACATGTTCCGATCTGCATCGCTCCGAAAACCCACTTCCCCACCCCCTAAACCACCATCCACAGTGGCGCGTGATGAAAACGCGCCACCCCAATCATCACTCTCCGGCGACCCCCAAGTCCGTTTAGCCCTTTACATAGCCATGGCTCACGCCTTCCTCCTTTTCTCTCTCCTCACCCTCTACGGCGTCTTCCGCCTCCTTGAAGGCTACCTCCGCCCCCTCCAGTGGGCCGTCCTTTGCTCAATCCCCTTACGTGGCATCCAACGGACCCTCGTCTTGTTCTGGAAACACCCTCTACAAAAGGGATTCACTGAAACAATCCTCGCTATCCCCGTCGCTATTTTCCGGGTCTTCGTCGGCACCATTGTCGAGATCCGAGAACTCATTTTCAAAAGGAAAGCAATAAAGTCGGATTCCGACAATCGCCACCGCAGAAGTGGGTTTTCACGGTGGTTGCGGTGGCTGTTGTCTTTCAGCATTTTCGTGTTGGTTTACGAACGATTTGGGGTTTTGGGGGCAATTGGGATTTTAGGGTTTGGGCTTTTGTTCCGTGCTAATAGTGTAGACAATACAATGGATGCTGTTTCCAATTTGAGAAGCCATAGTTTTAGGAGAAGTAGGATTAGTGCTTTCTTCAGTCGTGGGATTCTGAAAAGGTTAGAGACGATCGTTGCAATTGGTTTGATTGTTGTGATGATTCTTGGGTTTTTAGCTTGTGTTATTTTCTTCTCTTACAAGATTGGGGTTGAAGGTAGGGATGCAGTTTTCGGGTTGAAATCTCATGTTGAGGAAAACAATTATGCAGAAAAGATTGGGTTTAAGAAATGGATGGATGAGAATGATGTTCCTGGGTTGGTGGATAGATACAGTACTAAACTTTATGACACAGTTTCAGAACAAATTGATGGATTAGCAATGCAGTATAACATGACAGAATTTGTGACAGGGATTAAGCATTATGTAATTAAGCCTGCAAACGCCTCTGGTCGTTCCACCGAGTTGATGACGCCTTCTCCTTACGCGGAGAAGCTTATTAGTTTGAGGATGAAGTTTAAGGATCGTGAATGGTGGGATATTTACACTGATATTGATGCCATTGCTAGGGAATTGATTGCTAGTCGAGTTGATTTGGTTGAGAAAGTGAAGGGTTTTGCTGTTCAAGGACTTGATGTTGCACAAAGAGTGTTTTTGAGTAGTACTTCTGTTCTTGGTGGAGGTGCAAAGTTTATGTTCACTATTGTAGGTTCAATTTTATCAGGAGCAGCTGAATTTTTCAACTTCATTTCACAATCAATGGTGTTTTTCTGGGTTTTGTATTACCTTATTACCTCTGATTCTGGTGGTGTTACTGAACAAGTGATGCAAATGTTACCCGTCTCAAATGCAACTAGAACGCGGTGTGTTGATGTTATTGATAAGGCGGTTTCTGGGGTTATGCTTGCAACTGCTGAGATTGCTTTTGTTCAGGGTTGTTTAACTTGGCTTCTTTTTAGGCTATTCTCCATTCATTTCTTGTATATGTCTACATTACTTGCATTTATCAGTCCATTGTTGCCTCTTTTCCCGCCTTTAGTATCGACTGTCCCTGCTGCTGTACAGCTTCTTTTAGAGGGTAAATGGATATTGGCTATTTGTTTGTCGGTAATACATATCGTGCTGTTGGATTATGGGGCTTCCGAAATTTTGGAAGATATACCAGGTCATAGTGCTTATCTTACTGGGCTTAGCATTATTGGTGGTATGGCATTGTTCCCGTCTGCTGTTGAGGTAAAACTCAATTTTGGGTCGAATACTTATCTGGTTAACTCATTTTCATGTCTTGTTCCTGATTTACTTGCTTGCTTGTTATCTGTTATTTTCATCAGTTCAGGCTGTTGCATTGTTCCCTTCTGCTGTTGTGGTAGAACTGAATTTGGGGTCGAATACTTCTCTTGTTAACTGATTTTCGTGTATTGTTCTTGATTTACTTGCTTGCTTATCTGTTATATTCATGTCTTCTGTCATAATCAACTCGACAGTTGCATTATGATTTACTGCAATGAAATCTGAGCTTTGCTTGAATTGCTATGAGTGCTTCAAACTCGTAATCATCAGCTTTAGGTGATTGAAACTTGAACTCTTATTTGATCAATGGAGTCAGGCTCGGTTCTCTTCACCTTATTCTTCTTGCTTATTAGATCAGACCAGAAAAATCAAACCAGGCCATACCAGAAACTAGATAAATCAGACCAGGTGAAGAGAACAAGGCCTAAATGACTTTATTGGCATGCAACCAAAGTTGCAAAATTGCAACAGTAGTCTGAAATACTGATATGCGGATATTACCGGACCGTTGGCTTTATGTGGAATAATTTATATGTGAATGTCATAACATTATTCTTTGGTGCTTAAATCTTGATCCTAAGTCCTATTTGGTTAGGGTTCATATATCTGTTATTCTGAAGTAATTTGTGTTATAGTTTCACCATAACTTTGGTAACGAATGTTGCCTTTCTGGGGCTGTTTCTTCTGTGATGCAGGGAGCAATAATGGGACCTTTAATAACAACCCTTGTTATCGCCCTTAAGGATTTGTATACCGAATTTGTGCTGAATGAAACCAAGGAAAAGGATGAATAGAAATCAAATTCAGATTTTCTCAACATACCGTCCTCATAAGTCTCTCCAGCACATGATTGTTGTGAACATTGCTCATAAAGTATGATCAATAAATTTTGGAGAGGATAATTTATTTGGCAATTTGATTGAAGGCTGTGTCTATCATTTTTGTTGTAATTGTACGGCAGCCCCCATTTGTAAATTAGTGTATTGTTCATAGTCTGTTTTCTTTCTTTTGACAGTTTGATTGGATCGGAATTCATGTCTCTCATTTTTGTTGTACTTAAAAAGCTATTTAAATCGCGGTCCTTGCAAACGCATATTGTAATTCTTGTAAAGAAAATCTCGAGAACACAAATGTACCATTACAAGTTTTGCCATCGTTGATAAGTTGCTGGTTATGTAATTTTCAATATCTGTAATTTGCTTATGTTATGGTTAAGGTCATGTTCTCTTCACCTTATTCTTATTACTTGTTAAATCAGATCATACCAGACCAGAAAAAAATCAAACTAGATTAGAAATTAGAAAAACTAGATCAGACCAGTTTCTTCAATTACAGAATTAGTTTTAGAGGTGCTTTGATTTGAGATTAGTTGTGTAATTGAGTTGCTAGTTCAATAATGACTTCAGAAGAAGACTTTCAGTTCTGCCTCTTGTATACTTCAGCCAATAATGACTTCAGAAGTACTTGCACTGCCGCGCTAGGACATGCTTCAATGGATATGATCAGGCTTTCATAGTTTTGACACTCATACTCGGCAAATACACCCTACAAAAGATTGTACAAAGCTTAGGAAGAATATGAAGATGAAGTAGAATAGAGAAGTCAAACAACTAACCTGAAGATTGAGCTCATTATAGAGTTGTTTAACTGTTGCCACACAGACAGGATCTTGTTTACCATAATTTTCCTGAATTCAAAGTTAATGCATAAGAATTGAGTAAACAGAATGATAAAACTCTCTCCTAATTAACTTGATCATAACTTACATATAAGACTTTTTTCTGTTCATCATTACAGAGTTCTAGAGCTTTCACAACCAACCATGAGCACTTGAAATCTTCAATATCAGTTCCGGTCTGAAGTATAAAGCATTAGACACTCAGATAAAGAAACGTATCTGTTCAAGAACATGACGCGGTAGCAATACTTTGCAGTTTGCACCTTTCACTCACCTTACCACTTTGAGGATCTCCGAAACAATCATGATATTCAATCTATAAAAGAAGTAAATAAGTGTTAAAACTCATCAAGAAAAACACAGAATGTCAGAAAAAAGACTAAAACAGACCTGAACTTGTAAATATTTTCCCATATCCATCAGAATGCTTTTGGTATCAAGATGATCTTCAAGCTTTTCTCCTGACATAAGTAAAGCACATGCAACCTGTAAGTAAACGAAACAACATATATCAACATCGAGCCTTGATCTCTTCACCTGATTTGAACTGATTTTTCTAGTTTTTGGTCTGGTCTGAATGTTTTCTGTGAGTGTTTTTTCTGGTTTGGTCTGAATGTTTTCTGTGAGTGTTTTTTCTGGTCTGGTCTTATCTGCTCTGATTTTTCCGATCTGATCTAATAAGCAATAAGAATAAGGTGAAGAGAACAAAATCCGATTTAAAGTTAAAGTTAGAACATGATGTATAATGTATTCATCACATTATTTCTAACTCAACCAAAACTTCAGGCATTCCTACAGCAGTAACACGCGCCAGTTCAAGAATCAAACTTACAGGCAGATAGAATGAGTAGTTTGCAGTTTTGTAGTGAACAATGCGACCATAACTACATCAAGAAAAATGAACTTTAGAAACATTAACTACATAGGAAATTATTCATAAGTGAAGGAAGTATAAATTTAAGTTGGTTTAGTTCAACTAACAGATCAGAGGAATATTTTGAAAGATCTTTCTCATCTTCTAAAGTAATGAGCAGATTGTTCATTTGTCCACCTGCAGTCTGAAATTCCACCTGTAATAGTACACATGACAGATTGACAAGTTATCTGCAACATACTCCTGCACAGATCATATATAGCATCCATTACCTGATCAAATAAATGCAACAAGTCCACATAATACTTCTTATCCCTGAAATGCTTCCGGAGTACTCTTGGAATTCTTTGTCGAAGTATTACACCATTGTTAGCAGCAAACATACACACCTGAAAGAACTCAAAGAAGTGAGAACACGGTCTATTTTTATTAGCGGACAAATTTGTCAAAAATTACCTTATAAAAAAAATGTTAGTAATTAATTATCTTATAAAAGAATATTATGTTGTAAGATACTACCTTTAACTAAATTTTGAACATAAAATCGAAATTACGGGGTTGACATTACTACGTGTATCTCACTTGGTATCTCACGGGAAATGAGTAATTTAATGGCGCGTGAGGTGCATGTCGTAAAGTCATCCACGGAATTTTGAGTCAAGACTCATCATTTGGACAAAGGGAGTATATTTTAATTACAACATAAATTTTTTGTCAAGTAGTTAATTACAATATAAATTTTTAATAAGACACTTAATTACAATATTTTTTGTTATAAGGTAGTTTCTTGCAAAAACAACATTTTATAGGGTAATTTTTGACAAATTTGCCTTTTTATTACTCCCTCCGTTTCTTTTTGTTTTTTGCGTTTTCCTTTTGGGTGTCCAAAATGTTTTGTACATTTCCTTTTATATTATCACATAAATGCCTTAATATTCTATCAAAATTTGTGATCAATGCTTATTTTAACCAATTAAATTTCATTGAGTCATTTACCCACACTCTCAAATTGGGACATTAAATCTTTCACAATTTTCCAATACCAGAATTTTGATAAAAGTGAAAACATTATAAAATAAACTAATTTGTCTTGTTTAAATAATAATAAAAAAAAAGAATTTCAATGCAGATTAATCAGTCGTTAAAACGCGTGTAAAATACAAAACGTAAAGAAAAAAAAAAGATGGAGGGAGTACAAATATTGTGCATAATATATTCTCAAGGGGGTGTTTATTATGCACACCTTTGGATCTTTGAACCAGCAATCCTGATCTTGCCTTGTATGAGGCTTGTCCAAAATGTCATCAAGTTCAAGAAAAAACGCTTGAAGCTAAAAGAATGAATGCAGTGAATCAGTTAGTTTTAGCCACTGAAAGTTATGATAGGATGAACATGTCAGGGTAGAAATTCAATTCATATGTGTATTATATTACCCAATTAATACAGCATTGTAGTGCAGAAGCAAGAAATAATTCATCATCAGTCAATTCTTTTCCTTCTTTCAAGAACTTGTAGCAGTCAAGAACAGAAAACCTTCGGTTCAGTGTTCCTGCAGGCCATCAGATCAAATCAGCAACACAGTTTCATAGCTTCATATTTGACTAAATTAAGAATTTTCAGTGAAATGCCTAACATTATCATGTAAAGTTAAGTTGTAAACAGACAAGAACTATGATTTAAGGTTCCCTACCTCCTGGATTCTGGTGGTCCTGCAGCAGAAAAACAGTAGGTATATCAGCACAAGAAATAGACATTATGTTCTGTTGGTGAATGGTGATAATGCAAAGTTGTTAATATTTGGAATATAATTGCTCAAAAATAGCAGTGTAGACCGCAGGTATGTTGTGGCAAATGATTTTTGCCGCGGTCAAGTGGCGGAGCATGCTGACATTGCTTTGTATTTTTCTTCATGAAACCAATAGCTACGTGGAGTTTGAAGTCCTTAAGACTTAAGAGTTAGGATGATTACAATATTTGCGGGCCCCACAAATATCCTTCTCATCAAATTAATTCTACTCCTATCTGTACACGGCATATACATATCAAAGCCCCCTTTTCTTTTTCACATATACGAAACAATTAACCCACAGAAAAACAATACTTCATACCAAACACAAACCTTAAACTCCATTAGATATCTGGGCAGTTCTTGAGCAGTTTCACCTTTCAAGTTCGGGTGCACGGATTTGAAGGAGAGTTGTGTTAATCTTGGGGGGCGTTCGTCACTTGAGAGCCTGTACCGGTAGTGGCGAAATTTGCTTCTAAGTCAGTGGCCTCCATACCACGACACAACTATATTATATTGGTAATATCTTATACGATAATTATTCATAAATTTTTGATTTCAACAGTTACTTTTTCTACATGTTCTACTTTTCAGACCCAATAAGTTTAGAAAAAATAAGGTTTTTTCAAAGCAGTAAAACACTTTCTAATGCTATTGTTCCATATAGAGATGGCCAACGTGGCGGGTTGGGTGGGTCATGGGTGGGTTTGGTGGGTCGTGGGTCGGGGATAATTGACACACGACCCACCTCAGTTAAACTAGGGTGGGTCGAGTCGTGGGCTGTGTCGGAAAAATAGACACAGTCAATGATGGGTCTTGGGTTACGTGGGTCGTGGGTCGAGGTGGGTTGTGCGGGTCGGGTGGGTCTGATGGGTTTGTTGGGTTACGACAGATGTGATTTCGGTGGTTCAGGTGGGTTTACTGTTTACATGAGTTTTAGCGATAAAAAAGTTATAAAATTTGTATGAACTTCAATTAATTAATTAATTAATTTTTATGTTATTCACTTACTCGGATAAATGTGGTTAATGTATATTTACACAATAAAATTAGAATTTATTAGCATTTTAAACATACAAAATTATTTAAATTATGATGAGTTTCGCGGGTTGGGTAGGTTGGTTTTGTGTGTTGGGTTGGGTGGGTCGGGTGTGTCGTGGCGGGTTGTGTCGGGTCCCATGGGATGGGTCGAAATGGGCTGTGTTGAAAAAATACGACCCACAACACATCAAAATAAATATCTGGGTTGGGTTGTGTCATAACAGTATGTCCGACCCATATGACCCACTATGGGTTGTGTCAGGGTGGGCTAGGTCAAACCCGACCCACTCGCCATCTCTACTCTCTAGTTCCATATGATACTAAACTTCCATTTCATAACCAAATTCGGAAACTGTTAACTTTTCGTTAATACTTCGTATAAGAAATATGGATTTGGCTTGAGCGACCCAAGAACAAAGAGAGTTCTGTTTAGCTATAAGTTCAAATTAAATTTCAGCGCCAAAGGCATTTGGCTATGAGAAGATTAGCCAGTGTAGTTCATAAGTCATAAGTTGGTTATTATAGTTCATGTTCTTCGATGTGGTAGACTCAAAATATGTAATTTTACATGGGTAAACAAAGAAAATTGAAGGCCCTAAATTGGAAATTTTCAAACAAAATCACAAAGAAACGTCAATTAGAAAGTTAAGCCCATTAAGAAATCTTATAACCAAAAACCAAAAATTAAAAATGTAACTAAAAGGTATGCTTAAATTTCCCTTAATTTGGGTTCATATCATGCAATTCATCCAAAAATCAAAATCAAAATGTAACTAAAAGGTATGCTTAAATTTCCCTTAATTTGTCCCTTAATGTAACTACGGAGTAAAAGGTATTTTTTTGTTTGCATACAATAAATAGAAAAAAGTCAAAATCAAATTGAAGAAAAAAGTGATTACCACAAAAGTAAGCAGAAATTAGTAAAAACTAAAAAGTGGAGTCTAACACGCACTTACTTGAACGGGATTTGCTCTATAGTATGCGACTATACGTCAAAATTGTCAAAATCGGAATCCTACTTTGAATTGGAAGGGATTCTTACAATTCTATGAACAAGTATATTTAACCTTTTATTCCCAAATTTTATTGAAAGTGCTTACTTATAAGTGAAAATTTTAATAATTGAAATTTATACGTAATATTTGTTTACTAGCTAAATAGGAAATAATTAACAATGTTTATCTATTAATAACTTTCTATGCATGATTCAAAATTTACGAGATTTTCCCTAATTGAGAAAAGTAAAATGTGCAGAATCGTGTAGAATCGTAAGACCATATTTGAATCGTAAAACCTTATAATTCTACGATTTCAATGCGATTTTAACAACCATGGTATATATGCGTACCTCTATATAATTCTTGAGTTCTAAAGTGAAAGTGTTGTCAACCCATTGACGAGAAAAATCAATGAGCTCAAAAGCAGGATCATCGAAGAGCTCAGATTTGAGGACTTGAAAAACATCGAGGAACTTGGATCTGAAATCCCTCATTTGCCCTCTCTTTAATTTCTTGGTTCACTTCTACGTAACCTAGTGTGTTAACTATGTTCAATATGCAACTATATAAATAGTGCGTCCTCTGTCACTCCTTAATTATGCATGTTAAATGTTACTTGTAAGGAAGGACTATTCGCACGTTTTTTCTGGCCGAAATTCCTCACAAATCAACTTCTACTCGATTGGGTGGGAACTTGGAAGTACGCGGACGGTAAATAATGACAGATCTTGAACAGTTTTATGAGGGAGGGGTAGGGCAGGTCATGATTGGTGCGGGACAAAAAAGGATTGGCTACTCTCGGTCCCTCCGTTTCTTTTTGTTCATATTAATGTTTACGCATATAATATGTGCATAATATTTTATAATGGTTATATTATTGTGATTTATTAGAAAACAATCGATTTTTTATTGTAAATGATTTTTCTATAAGAAAATGAATTAATTTTCTTTTATCATTTAAACAAATTTAACACACTGGTCAAGTTATAACATACTAAGTATATTTGATAGAGGGCATCAAAAGTTAAAAAGCTTAAGAGTGATCGACTTACAGAACGATCCGCTCCATAATTTCTGTTCAAAGTGATTTTGACTAGTTGTTGCTTTCTTTGTAGCTATTGTTAAAAAAAGCTGTCTAATTGCATATTATGTCGGGCCAACCTCCGGTCCAAGTACTTTTGACCAGTTGTTGCTTTCTTGTAGCTATTGTCAAAAAAAAAAAAAAAAAAATCAAGGATGTTTAGTTGTTTACGTTAGCTACATAAGTACTCGTTTAGTTGCTTACATTAGCCACTAATATTGTTTAGTTGTTTACATAAGTACTCGTTTAGTTGCTTACATTAGCCACTAATATTGTTTAGTTGTTTACATTAGCCACTAATTAAGGCTAGAGCTGATCAACGTTGGTACGGCCCGCTGACCCGACCCGACCCGAAATTGCCCGATTTTGGGCAGCCTATTCCGGCCCGGCCCGGACTTTTTAAAAAAATTACGGGCTTTGGGCAACGTAAAATAACAATTTTAGTTATAAATTTGGCCCGACCCGAAAATGGCCCGAAAAGCCCGCTATTTTTGGCTTGAAATAGCGGGTTTTGGGCACAAAAAATCGGCCTGAAGTTTGGCCCGGCCCGACATAACGGATAGATTTTTATGCCCTTGGCCCGGCCCGCCTTTTGATCAGGTCTAATTAAGGCCCATAATTATACGAAGAGGATTTACTTACTTGGCCTCCAAGTACGTACGCCTAATCAATTTCTATAATACAACGAATCTTCAACAAACAACCTAATCTCACTTCAACTCAAAGAATAATTATCAATCAATGCAGATCTTTGTAAAAACCCTAAGAGGTAACACCATAACCCTCAATGTCGAACCTCACAACACCATCAACGACATCAAATAAAAAATCGAAGAAATGGAAGGAATTTCGAAAAATCAACAACGTATTCTCTACGCCAACAAAGAGTTAATCGACGAAGACGATCTCGAAACACTCGAAATTAACAAGGAAGCAACCCTTAGTCTCACCTCGAGGCTTCCCGGTGGTTCGAACTACGTGTACGAACCCTCGTTGTTAAAATTGGCGGAACAATGTAACGTTAATAAGAAGGTGTGTCGTAAGTGTTACGCTAGGCTTCCACTTAGAGCTACTAATTGTCGCAAAAAGAAGTGTGGCCATACGAACCAATTGCGTCTTAAACAGACTTGGTATGCCAGATGCCGAAAACCTTTTAATTAAACAAGAGTTATTATTTATTTTGTGGAATTTGTTTTAATATATAGTTTTGAAATATCAAATTTTAATAATTTTTACCCATGTAGAGTTAGAGATATTTACATGTTACGTCGCGTCTTGAAGACTGTGATAAGTCAAATAAGACAACTTTTAAACACCGGGAGACTTATTACAAATTCTTGTAAAAGACTGTAAGACACATCACCCATCTTTTGTCAGGTGATCTGATAGAACTAGTCGATTTCTTGTACTCTATTGATGAAATAATGAATAATTATTGAATATTTATTGCGTTGTTAACTTATTATGTGTTATATTTCTGTCCTTCGAGGAATAGCAACTATTTCAACCGTTATCTATATTGTTTCATTTCATGGGTATGAAATTACGAACTATTGATTAGTAGAAAGAAACGGATGAGAAGACTAATCCACATATGAGTTGGGATTAATTGTTCCACATAAAAGGAATAGAATTAGACCGATTAACGTATAAGATGTAGCCCACCTATGAGACTATGATCAATTGATTTTAGTATGAAACCCGTCAATCTTATATAGGGCAGTCTTTTCTCTTGTATTAACTTGTATATGGTCCGGTGAGCTTATCACAGTATTATCAACACCTAAGATGAGAGGACCAGTGAATTGAAGAATGCGAGATGAAGAAGATCGAATTGAACAAAATTGAGGTCAAGCAATAATACTTTGTAGCACTAAATCTGTAATTAGTACTCGTATTACCAAAAAGGGTCGCCCTCGTTGAAAATTTATACGAAGTATCAAGTTATCAACTATTTCGGCCAAGACTTGGTTCTTGCCTTGCTACGGATGGTGAACTTCATTGTATATTCCTATCAATATGTTTGAAATTTCCTACATCAATACTAAGACTACTAGTCAATAATCTTTCCACCATCGCTATTTTTTTTTTTTGGTCATTCCATCACCGTTATTAAAAGTGTATTCTATTTATGTGAATTTTCTCAAAATAAAATAAAATATATCGAACTTATTTAAATTAACTTAACTTATTACTTCCTCCGCTCTTATTTATATGATACAATTGGATTTATGACATTATTCACACATGCTTATTTGGATTCATTTTGTGATTTATACTTAAGATAAAACATAGTCGTGTAGGGTTTTATTAGATTCGTCTCAATAAATATTTTTTAAATATCAACTTTTTTATTATTTTTTTCTAATCCATAATTAAAAAGATTAATCTTTAAAATTGTGCATTGACAAACGTGCCTAAATAATTGTTATAAAAATGAATAGAGGAAGTATAACTTATTTTTCCTGTAATAGGTGAAAATAAGGTGAATATAAGAGAGCACAATTCACTACTTCTCCCCATCCAAAATAAATAAATAAATACTCGTAGAAAGACTCAGTTCCATGTTGGATGGAAGACTTAGGTGCAACCACCCTTTGTATATAGTTTACTTACATAGTTACATGTGAAACCTATTAATTCAGTACCAAAATTAATTTGTTTATTTCAACTTCCTAATTTTTTTAAAAGCTCATGAAAATGACATTTTTGGAATTACAAAATTAAATTATATGCAACTTGATTTTGATATAATATAAGTATAAGTTAATTTGGAATAATATATAGTGTCTTCTAAACAAACCCAAGAGACCAAAACAAATGGGGAAGCTTTGTTGTTCATCAGAGGATGAAGAGTCAAATGTGATGCCACTCTTGATTGTGGCGTTTGTTGCGGTGATGCTATTCTATGTCTGCCTCCAGGAACCACCTCGCCGCCGACGCGTGGTTGTTTACCGGTGCTTTTGATCGGTAAACAACATATATAAGTGTTTGTCATCATCACTCTTCTTCTATTTTTGAGTCTACGTAGCTTTTTTGAATTGTATTTAGTTTAATTTTATGTTTTCGTATTTCTTGAATTTCTACAAAGGTTAATATATATTATGTCTAAATTTTTATTGTTTTTTTTATCATCGTCATTTATGTTTGCATTTACTTATGTTTTTACCATAAGGTTTCATCGTCCATGGCTTTAATTTGGCCTCGTTAATTAGAGTGTTTGTACTAATGAGATACAAATTACAATTAGGAATTGAAATTGTAAAGTAAAACGGAATGGTCAACGTTTTCTGTGAAGTGGTAGTTAGTGGTTCGCAACAAAAACATTAAAATTAGGAATTGAAATTTTGATGTAAAACGGAATATTTAGGGCGTGTTCGGCGGTAGCGTTTGAGGTAGCGGCTAGCGTTTTGACCTAGTTAAGACGCTATTTGTAAAATTTGTAAGTGTTTGGTAAATTAGCGATTTAGGTAGCAGTTAGCGGTTAAGGTAGCGGTTTGGTAGCTTTTGTCAAACGTTAAAATTAGTAGCGTTTAAAGTAGCGGGTAGCGTTTGATAAATTTATAATAAAGTTTTAAATAATATTCTAGCTTTTATTTTTATTTTATAATATCAAATTATCAACCACTACTTTTACCGAACACTCATATTAGTTACCCGTTACTTTGACAGCTAACCGTTACCCGCTACTATTCACCGCTACTCGATACTCTCATATTAGTTACCCGTTACTTTGACAGCTAACCGTTACCCGCTACTATTCATCGCTACTCGATACTCTAACGCTACCCGCTACTCAACCGCTAACTACTATCTGCCATCGCAATTTTTATCGAACAGGGCCTTAACGTTTTTTGTGAAATGGTAGTAGCTTGTAACGAAAACATTGGTACTACGTACTTGATAAGTTAGTTATTCGCAAAAGTTGAAACTTAAAAGATACTGTCTCCAGCACAGGTTGGATTCATCAATTTGGGAGGGATGATTCATGATTCAATTTTGGTGGTGTTGTACGTTGACCGTTTAATTTGCATAATGACATATTGATATAGTGACACAATGTCAACTATTTTTAAGCATATCTATCAATTGAATAAAATACGACATTGGGATGGACCCGGTCAATATTTAATTTGTGTTAACAGTGACGATTTCAGAAATTGAGAAGTGAGGGTGCGATTGTAACTAGACTATTAAGTATAAGTAAATGGGCCTCTCCTAAAAATGTTATGTAGTACATAATCAAACCAAAATCATTCACGTCATTTACATTATTTTACTTTTTTGACAACTACGAAATACTTCATATGTCTAATTAGACCATGTATCTAACATTTTTTATGGTTCATTTATCATTGTTAAACAATTTTGTTAATCATACCGGTAGAAAACAAAATCAAATTTTTTCACTTTTTATATGAAACGGTTAACCAATTTTAACTATACTACTTCGTACTATAAAATTTCAAATACTAATGGTAAATATTGCGTGTTGGCAAACTGTGAAACCAGTATGTCTTATGCAAGTTTGGTCCAACTAGTAATGTTAACATGTACTCCATTATCACATAAGTAGTACATTACATAAGAAGTAATCATCCATTTAGACTATAGTAAGTCCTTAAAGATTTTCTTGTTTGTACCTGGTCTACAATAATAAATTTAAAACTAATTTCCTTAGATATTGTAACTATTTTTTGAATCAAAGTAATCCTATATTTTTAAAAGAGAATCGCGCGTGACTTAAAATCACATTATTCAAGCACAATATGTACTAACGACACCAATTTGATACTTTTTCATAATAATTCTAATAAACATGTAAGAATAAATTATACGGAGTAATCAAAGTGTTAACTACAATAAATTTAGTGTGAACCATATCTATTAAGAATTAGTGTGTCGGGCCACCACGAGAACGAACCATAACTTTAAAATATTTCTCCCTCAATTAAGTACATAATCTTACAACTGGCAGGCCTTAACTTCTACAATGGAGGTCAATACATGTAAAGAATCATTTTGTACAACATACCCCCCAAAAAAGGAAAATTCTTTATGGTATTATACTTTTGCAAATTCTCAATGATAACAAAAAAATTTGTTACTTTCTCTACAATAGCATTAATAATATGTATTCTCTCTAGTCTAACATTATTTCAGTAATTTCGACCTAATTATTACAACTATTATGAACTACGGAGTACATATACCTCCAACTAAGCGCTGACATGTTGAGAAATCTAATCATAAACTAGCCAGAGCTCCCTTTGTTCTAAAATACTCGCAACAGTTTGACTTTTGCACAACTCATAATTTACTTTAACAAATTTTCGTTCTAATATATAAAAATCAAATGTTATTGTGTAATATGTTGTAGGATTAGTCATAATGTACGTAGTACGTACGTATTACCCGTATAATTTGTTTTTTAGAGTAAGAAGAAGGAACTCTACTTAACCAGCACCTCTCACATATTAGCCAACCCAGTTACGCACGTCTTTAGATACGGTGTAATATCAACTTAGCACCAAATTGAGGTCGAAGAGTTCCACAACCTATAGTAGGAGCATGAGCATAAGATGGTGAGAGCTCTAAATAAAAACGTTGCAAAATCATTGCCAATGCCATTTTAGCCTCCATCATCGCAAAATTCGATCCAATGCATATCCGAGGCCCCCAACCAAACGCAAAGAAACACATATTCCCCCCTATAGTGGCTTTCAAAAGTCCTTGTGAGAATCTGTTTGGGTTAAATTCTTTTGCATCTGAACCCCATAACTTTTCACTGTGATGAATAAAAATTGATGGCAAATGAATTTGTATACCTGCTGGTAGAACCATGTCTCCTACTCTTGTTTCATGGATAACCTTTCGATTAAGGGAAAATACCGGTGTGTATAGTCGTAGAACCTCGTGAAGTATCATATTCACCTAAAAACGTATCAATTTAGCACATATATTCAGATCAGAACCAGATCACATCAAATCAGAATTTATAAAATTCAGACTACCATAATATGTTATTTTACGTGAAGAGAACATATCCTTAGCTAGCGGTAGATATATTAATAATTAAGGGACTATATATATTTGTAATCATGTCACTTATCAATGTATCACCAGGATTTTCATTTACGTACCCCTAAGTATCTGCAAACATCAAACGTAACATAAGTATATGACCAATATTGAAACTCAATTTTACTTATATGTGAGTTGTCTTATATTGGAGAAAGATTTAAGCTTGAATAGTTACTCGCGTTATTGCCAATTAGTTTTATTTTGAAATCTCAATGGAACATATAAATAAGTAGACTGACCACTCTTTCTCCTTATTAGGTTGCCCAGACCCATTTTATATTTTCTGAAATCTAACAACCAATATTTCGCATCTAAATAAGTTAAAGTGGATCTTAAATGTTATTGAATGTATTTTTTGTGTTTTTTTCCACTTAATTGGGTCCTTATCAATTGTCATACTGGATATAGTTAAATTACATGCATATTAAATATAGTACTCCTTCCGTTCTTAAATATTAGTCATGTTTTGACTTTTCAATTCGTTTCAATTCAATATTTAAACGTAAATATCTTCAAATACGCATGTCAAAAAAATATAAAAATTTGATATTGTTATACTACACATTAAGACGAACAAAATAAAATCTCACATGAATATGTTTTGAAGTACGTAGTGGACAGAAATTAGAAGATTCTCTTTAATTGTGAAACGTCAAGATTTCAAATGAGACTAATATTCGAGAACATAAGGAGTAGGTTTTTTTTATCAACTAATCTTATATCCATTATTGAAATAATTTTGTTTAAAAAATAGTACTTAATGAGGGTGTTTGTCTTTTTATATAGACACCAAGTCCTCCTCTCTTCTCTAATAGAATATAGATACAAATCAAATATTATTATGTAACTAAAATGTAGTTGGATTAGTCATAAAACAAATTTTCATAACATCAAATTTTTATGCTTTTTAAATTTAGAAAATTAGAGATAATTAATGGTCAATTCATGCACTGATAAATGTGTCGGTCAAAGTGATGTATTCAGAAAGAAGACGGAGAGAGTAACACAATACATACCGTTTTAAGTTGGTTTAAGCCATCAACATGAGGTGTATGATGACCAAAAGTTGTGAGAATCTCTTTTCGAGCTTGATCTTGCCAACTTTGATGTTTGCTTAACAAAACAAGAGTCCAAACTAACAATGAAGAAGTGGTGTCTTGACCAGCAATATAGAACATCTTGCACTCTTCTATTATTTCTTCCATGCCCATCTTAAAATGTTGTTGCATGTTATTTCCATCATGTTGATGTTCTTGTGTTCCTTCTAAGTTTGATTTAAGCAACAAACCCAACAAGTCATCTTTAGCTACTTCTCCATCATCCATTGCCTTTTGCCTCCTTTGAATCATACCTTTTAACAAAGACTCCATTTCATTGATGATCTTCTCCTCTCTCTTGTTCGTTGTAGTTGGAAGAAACCTAAATAAGAATCAATATATTTCCAAAGATAAGAAACCTCAAAGTATTGGCCAATGACCAACTTAGGTTTTGTTCACTGCTAACTTATTTTTTTGCTTATTAGATTCATATCACACCAAATCAAATCAGAAAAAGAAATAAAACACTCACATAAAACATTTAGACTAGATCATACCAGACTAGAAACTAGGTACATCAGACCAGATCAGGTAGAGAGAACAAGGTCTTATAAAACTAGCTAGTTGGCTACTACTCCTATTACCACTACAAGAAATTGTACTATTAACGACAGAAAATCCTGTCGTTGTAAAGGCCAATAGTGGTGGAATTTCTTGTCCCGAATCCGTCATAAAAAGGGTGTCAATGATGTAAAATGTCGTTGTTAGCCCGTTGTAAAAGACACTTGCGACGGTTGTTCTTGTCTTTATTTGGTTGTTAGCCCCGTCGCAAAAACCTTTTGCTAAGGGATTTTTGACCCGTTATTATTGGGTTGTCATTAATGATACAAATTCTTGTATTGTACCATTCGGATATAAATTACAATATACTTCGTATATGATAAACCCTAATGGGTTTGTATGTGGTCGTACTCTTTTAATTTCAGCGTACGTGGGTGTTTATGTGACCCGATGGAATTGATCAAGGTGTATTACTGTTAGAATATGTATTGAATCAGTTAATTAAGCCCCTTACTGTAACGTCCAAATACGGAGATCTCGTTGTCCGGTCAGCGAATTGGGGTTCAGGGGCAATGCGCCCTGGTTTAAGGGTTCGTGGACACAACATGGTTATCTGTTTTTGTCCATTTTTTCTAGAGATTACTATATAAACTCTCTAAGCCATAACCTGGTTGTATTTTGTAACCTATACTCCTCAAGATCAATATAACTTCCATCTACTCTGCCGTGGACGTAGCTAATTTAACACATTGTTAGTGCACCTTAAATCTCTGTGTTCTTTAGGTTCTTTGTAATCTTTCTTGCTTCCGTTCTAATAATTATGTTCATATACTAGCTGAGGATCAAACAAAGGCTAATACCTGGACCCAGGAATGTAAACTGAGTGCATAGCTTGTACAGTAATGGAGGTGTGTTCTCTAAGAAGTTCAAAAACCCTCCTTCCTTGTTCAAAACTACTCCCAAATGCTGCACGAGATATTGCATCTGCTGAAAGATTGTGTAGATATGACCACATTTCTACCTCACTCGATCCTGTTTCGGATGTCATCTTCTCCCATTCTTGGATCATCTCATTACAACTCGCATGAAAAGCCGGCACCATATGCTACAACAACAAATATAACACACATGCAAACTCTTAATTAATTAAGGTGATTGTACAATAAATTAAATATCATACTACGTAGAAGAAAACAAACTTATCTCAAAAATGCTTAAAAGTTACTACATATCATGTAAAAGTAGTTTACTCCGTATTTATAGTGACAAACATTTTCTCGTTAATAAAATTACCCTTCAAAATCGTTTATAACGTATAAAGGTAGTCACATTTATAAACCCTTAAACAAATTTCCCACCAAAAAATAGTTCATAATATATAAAATTAATCAAAACATGTTAAACCTTTTAAAGCTGATTAAAAGTTACCACGATATGTCGTTATATAAATAAATTTATTGTACAAAATATGAAAGATTTTACAATAGATACATTAAAATGGTAGCCACCATAATGTATTTAATCTCAACCATTGAAATATGTTGACCAATCTAAATCGTTGATTATGCTGACTTCAAAGTATTTTATTTTTTAATTATAATTAGTTTTTCAATAAAAATAAATGCATTAAAAATACCCCACTTTCATATTCTAAGCATCCACGTTCTTATAAGCAGTTTTTATCACTGACAAAAAAAATGAACAAAATTTCTGAAACATCAATCCAAAATTGATGTTCTTGTTATGAAATTAACGATTTGAGATCCTCCTAATCGGGGTTTTGGTAAATTGTCTGAAACTTCAATTCAAAATCGATCGCTATTGCCAGAAGTTGGTAGGGGTGGATGTTGCAGAGAGAATTGCATATTATGGGATAACATCAAATTTGATGAGCTATTTAATTGGACCGTTGGGGAATAGTAGGCGTTTGTTAGGAGTTTCTCCAGGATCAAGAATCAGAAAATATCAAAAAATTAAATTAAGATTGAACTTGTTAAGTTAATGGAGGAGGATTTCTAATTTATTTTTATAAAAAAATATATTTATTCATGAATAAAAAGTCAGCATAATTTGATGAGTCAACAAAGATAAAGGGTTGAGATTCATTTTATTATGGTGGCTACCATTTTATGGTAGCCATTGAAAAGTCTTCCACAAAATATACACGCAACACCTTTTGCAAACACTAGAAGTTCCAAAATCATAAGAAAAATTCAAATGGAATACATATACTTCGTACGTAGTATATGATTTTTTTTAAAAAAAATATTACGGAGTATATCTTGTTAGACTGCTTCGATGTTCATTTTTATGCAACGATTAAAATATTTATGAACCTTAATTTTGTCCATATGGAAGGCAGGATTAAGCAACTTTCTTTCTCGAGCCCATTTATGTCCTTCGAGTCTAACCAACCCATTTGTTAGCCTCTTCATAAGTGGAGTTGCCGTCTTTGGAAAATCATATATCTTCATCATTATTTCTCTTATTTCTTCTGGTTTTGTTATGCTCACTATTGGTGTTGGCCCATTCCACAAAAATGATCTTTCACCTGTACTTTTACAAATTTATTTTCAGTTAACAATAATTAATAATAATAATAATAATAATAATAATAAAACTAAAAAAAAAAAAATAATAATAATAAATACGAGTATATAATAATAATAATAATAATAAAATAATATGTACATAGTATTCCCTTCGTTCCTTAATGTTCTTCCCGGTTGGAATCGGGGGATTAAGTAAAATGTAATCTTTGTATGATTGAGTGTAAAAGATTTTACTTTTTGGAATAAATGAAAGAGAGAGAAAATAATAAAGAAAGAAAGGAAAGAGATATTTTATTAAAATAATCATAAAATAAGGTGGGTGAAGGAATTTATGGGTGCGAATGAATTAAAAAATGTGGGTGAAGAAATCAATAGGAATAATTGGGTAGGTGGGTGAAATAAAGATAGGATATGGTAGGAAAATAAATTTAGGATGTGGGTATTTTGGTAAAAAAAAAAAAGGAACGCCAAATCAAGAAACAGGAATACTCCGTAACATTTAGGAACGGAGGGAGTAGCTAGTACTCTGTAATAACAATAAAATGAGAAATAATAATAATAAACTTCATATGTTCCTTAAATATTATATCATGGTTGATTTTACGCTCTCGATCAACACATGACTTTGGCTCTTAATATATTGAATTATGTATAAGTGAAAATCATAAAAAGTTGATATTCAGAAGATATATAATGATTACTAATCTAACCAGACCCCACATAACTATAATTTTTATTATATATGAATTACATAAGATGACCAAAAGTTTAATTAGTATAAATAATATTTAGAAAAAAAAAATAGTGCAATATTTAAGGAACGAAGGAAGTAACAATTACCATAGGTCTTCATAATTTGATGATGAAACGGGAAGATCCGAGGTATAAAATCATTCGAAAAGCACTCCATGGGCTTAGAAGTGGTACGTTTCACCATTTGGGCAATATCTTTGGTATCACCAAACAATATCCTATAAGAGTGACCTCGAAATCCTTGTTTTATAAGACGTCTTTCTAACATTTTTGGTGTCAACCACACCCATTTAAATGCTTTCCATATCAATGCTATTGCCAAAATACACACCAAGGAAAATGTAACATTATTATTGCTCAAGACTACCTCCACCATTTTCTTACTCTAATTTTATTTATTTTTTGTGTTTGATTGTGAGAAAGAAAGGAAAAGATATAGAGGTGTAGTATTTATAAACATAAGCCTAATGGTTTTGACTTTTGAGGCCAATAATTTGCATAGCATGGTCCATAATTATTGACGTAATTAACTATTGTAATAAGTCTTTTTTTGAAGGGGGTGGTTAGCTTAATGCGGATTGCGGAGGGCCCTCCTAATTACAAAATGCTTTAGTATACTTTCGAACATGACATTAAGACATTAATTAATTTCAACGATTATATCAAAATTAATTATATTATATTACTCCGTATCTTATAAGTTAATGCATGTGTTAATGCATGTCCGAGCCTCACTCAACTTTTTTTTTAATTTCAACGATTAGTATATAATATTACACAATTAATGCCTGAGTCATTAAGAATCATAACCTAGCTATATGTGAGTCTGGACTAATTGTTAAGAGAAAACAAAATTAAAAAAAATAAAAATACATGAGATTGGTAGGTTACTCCACCTATCATCAATCAGTTTAGAATAAAGCTATATAAAAGTTAAATATGGCTAGAGTTTCCTCCAACGTAACGTTAGGGTCAACTTAGCCTGATCAAAGAACCACTCAACTAATCTATAAATATCTTATTTTATGTCATATTATTGAAAATATATAGGTAAACATGGCATATCCTAATTAATAAATAAAAATAAGTGAATTGGAAGACCACATAAAAAATATAAGTTGGAAATTGGCATGAAATGTCCTTGATTTATGATGACATAAGGCACAACTGTAGTTATCTTAAGCTGAGTATTTGATTGGATGCTTTAGCAGCGGTGCGCGCGTGATATCACTGTTTTCGTTTGTTGGATTGAACTATGGGTCAATGGTTAAGTAAAATCACTTAGGCTCTATTATATTCAACTTATTTTGACCTATTTCAGATAAAATAAATTCAGATAAATTCAGTTAAGTTTAGATTCAATAGAAATAAGTTTTTTCAAAAAGTTTTACACAAATAAGTTATTTTTCCAGATAAGTTCAATTAGGTTTAGATAAGTTCAGATAATAAAGTTCAGTCAAAACAAGTCAAATAGAATGAAGCCTTACTCGTACAATATTAAAATTAAACACTCCCTTCTTCTCTAATTATTTGTCACATGCACCAAAAGTACTTTATTAAGAGTTGACGACTAACTAAAATTAAAAAGAGATTAAAATAGAGGGACATAATATATTTTATGTGAGAGTAAAGTTGTTGGTATCCATAAACATTTACAGTAATAGAGAGATTTCCCGGAGACAGACTAAAATGTCAAATAGGGAAAAATGGACAAAAAGAGCTTCCCGCATTGCTCTATCTGTTTCTGAATATGTTCATTAATTTGACTGACACATTTAATTAACAATGCCTAATTTTAACCACTGGTATCTTTATTTATTCGGGTCCTCTATAGGTCTCAAATTCAAATAACTTGGAAATTACAAGAATAACATGTACCCTAATGGAACCCTACAACATAAGCTATATATACTAGCTTCTTATTGAATATCTCTATTAATATTACATACGATATTTTATTCTCTATGATAACTAATTAACTGTGTTATCCTCAAGTTTAGTATGAAATATATTTCAGATACGATGTAATACCACCTTAGCACCAAATTGAGGACGAAGGGTACCACGACCAGCAGTAGGAGCATGAACATAAGACGGTGAAAGCTCTAAGGAAAAACATTGCAAAATCATAGCCAAAGCCATTTTAACTTGCAACATTGCGAAATTTGATCCAATACATATGCGAGGCCCCCATCCAAATGCGAAGAAACATATTTTACCTCCAGTTGCTTTCGAAATCCCTTGTACAAATCTATCTGGGTTAAATTCCTTTGCATCTGAACCCCAAAATTTTTCACTTTGGTGAACAATTACCAATGGTAATTTTACGTGTACACCTGCTGGTAAAATTGCGTCTCCTACTTTCATTTCACGGCTAACTTTTCTTGTGAGGGAAGGTGCCGGTGGATATAGTCTTAGAACTTCATGGATTATCATGTTCACCTAACACAAATTAAAACCAAAAATGTACATTGATTAGTTAATTGTCAAAGTTATTATCTTGGCTCAATTGATAAGACGTAGCGAGGGTGCTTGACTGCTTGTGGCCTTGTGGGGGTTGGGACTTGGGAGTAGGCCGGATCATTGTGAGCCCGGCCCGAAATATAGTGGATCTTGTGCAGATTTTTTACTTTTTTTTAGGCCCGTCCGACCAGAATTAAAAAAAATGGTGGGTTTTGGGCAACTCGATAGAATTTTAGTTATAAAATTGGCCGGTCTGGTCCAAAATGACTCGAAAAGCTCGCTAATGTGTACCTGTAATAGCGGAATTTAGGCAGGGAAAATCGGCCAAAAATTTGGCCCACCCCGAAACTAATCTGAATAGCCCGCTATTTTTTTCCCTGTAATAGCGGATTTTGGAAAGAAATAAAAAAACCGGCCCAAGATTCGGCCCGACAAGACATAATAGGAAGAATTATTTGTCGTGGCTCGGCTCAAAGTCGACCCGACCCGTCTTTTGACCAGGTCTAGGGGGAAGCTAACTTACCAATCCCTCTGGCCTACTCCTAAGTGTCTGACGTGTAAATACTGGACCACGAAATCCTGAGGGAGTACTGCGTACCTTTTTAAGGTGGTTTAAGCCATCAATATGAGGTGTATTATGACCAAAAGTGGTGAGAATCTCCTCTCGAGCTTGATCTTGCCAATTTTGATGTTTGCTTAGCAAAACAAGAGTCCAAACTAACAATGAAGAAGTGGTTTCTTGACCAGCAATATAGAACATCTTGCACTCTTCTATTATTTCTTTCATGCCCATCTTAAAATGATGTTGTTCTTGTATTCCTTCTAAGTTCGATTTTAGCAACAAACCCAACAAGTCGTCTTTAGCTACTTCTCCACCCTCCATTTCCTTTTGCCTCCTTTGAATCATATCTTTCAATAACGATTCCATTTCATTGGTGATTTTCGCCTCCCTCTTGTTTGTTTTAGTTGGAAGAAACCTAGACATCACCAATTAAGAGGGTAACAAAATTAATAATAGGTACTTTTGATTAGAGTATGTACATCTTAATTACGTCACATGCACACTCAAATGTTGGAAATTCTAGTTGAGGGAGCAAAAAAAAAATTATAAATTAAATACTTGAAAATTGTCTCACATTGGTAGAAATTATGTTACTCCGTTGTTTAATATATTGGGTATTGGTGTACTACTTGTTCGAAAAAGTGTGGTCACATAAACACAAGCACACAACAGCCGAGTTAGATTGGGCTCAAGACTTGGGGAATGCGATGCGTGTGTGGGTTGTGCGCCTAAGTATTTTTATCGGTATCCAGTTACCCACTACCCAACCTATTAAGATTAATGGTACATTATTCTGCTTCTAATCATTTAGCCGTTTTTTACCGTTGTCATTCTCTAAGAGTGATTAGACCTGATCAATGGTCGGGTTCGGGTCGGGCCATGGCCTTAAAATCTGCCCATTATGCCTGGTCGGGCCAAGCTTTGGGCGGCTTTTGTTTGCCCGAAACCTGCTACTCTGGGCCAAAAGTGCGTGCGTTTCAGGCCATTTTCGGGTCAGGCCTAATTTATAACTAAAAGTGTAGTTTTACGTTATCCAAAACCGCCAAATATTTTTTTTAAATCGGGTCTGGCAGGGAAATCGGGCCTAAATATTCTGCCCAAGACACGCTAGTTTTCGGGTCGGGCCACCGAGCCGGGCTCATGTTGATCAGCTCTAAGAGTGATTATCTAATCAAGTCTTTCAGCCAAAACTATAATCTCACAAAAACACAAAACATTAATTAATCTTCTCCAAAAAAAATACTCTTCTATTTTTGGAAAACATTTTGGTCTTCAATCGAGCCTTTTGAGTGCAAATAAGTCTTAACAATGAATTAATTCTAAAGGAAAACCACAAGCTTTCTACTGCACCGGTATAGACCGAAATTGTAATTTGGAATAGCAATTTTCCACAGCTCGACAATCGTTATATTTGTTCATCGCAACATCGAGATAAGTTTGTTCTGTAATAATTACCTGGATCCAGGAATATAAACAGATTGCATGGATTGAACTGTAATTGAAATGTGTTCTCTAATAAGTTCAAAAACCCTCCTTCCTTCTTCAAAGCTACTCCCAAATGCGGCACGAGAAATTGCATCTGCCGATAGATTGTGTAGAAATGACCACAATTCTACCTCACTCGATCCAATTTCCGATGTCATCTTCTCCCATTCTTGTATAATCTCGTTACTACTCGCATGAAATGATGGCATCATATGCTAAAACAATACCAAAACTTAAGTTGTAAGCAAAACGGTATATAAATCCAATTTTAAACTACGGAAACATATAAAGGTAACTATTACGTACTACCTCGGTTTCAACATCATCTTCCAGTTATTATTTGCACTGATATTGAGATAAAAGAGGAAGAGTGTGTGTAAAGAGATGGATAAATATAATAAAATATGGATAAAGAAAGAGAAATGTGTAACAAGGTGGGTGAGTTCAATAAAAAAAAAATGAATAAACACTACAAGAAATTGTGCCGTTAACGACGGAAAATTTCGTCGTTAAAGTCCAAAAATCGTTGATTAATGGCGGGATTTCCTGTCGCGAACCCGTCATAAAAGGGGGCCGTTGTTAATGAAAAATCCCGTCGTTAACCCGTCGTAAAAGACATTTGCGACGGTTGTTCCTGTCTTTGTTTGGTTGTTAGCCCCGTCGCAGACGAGATTTTTAACCCGTCGTAATTAGGTTATTAAAGATACAAATTCTTGGAAGAAAATATGAGAAATTGAATGAAAAGTTGTAAATATTGTGTGGTCAGAAAGGCAACATAGTAAATTTTTATGTTCAGATATAGTATAAAACATAATGTAAAAACATTATAAAAACGGACCAAAGTGAAAAGTATAAAAATCATTTTAAAACGGATATAGAGTATACGAAGTACATTACAAAAACAATAACAAACCTTTAATTTCTCCATATGGAAAGCAGGGTTAAGTAACTTTCTGTCTTGAGCCCATTCTTGGCCTTCAAGCCTTGTCAAACCATTAGTAATCCTTTTAACAAAGGGATTTTTTATTGTCTTCTGAAAATCATTCATCTTCATCAATATTTCTCTTATTTCTTCCGGTTTTGTTATTATCACCGATGGTGTCGGTCCATCCTATATGAATGACTTATCACCTAAATATATCAATAAATCAACCCTTAATAAAAAATAAAAAAAATTAAGGAACATACGAGAAAAAAAATATATGTATACTACCTTCATTTCTGAAAGTTCTTTACGCTTTGAATAATGTGTCCAAAGTATGAAAACTTTGACCGTAATTCTCACTATTATATACATCAAAACGTTACATGTAAGATCTTGTTAGATTTGTCTAGTTATGCATTTTCAGAATATCAACTTTTTATAATTTTTTCACATACGAAATTGGATATACGAAGTATTATAGTTAAATATTGCATTAGAGTCCGTGCAAATATTAACTGTAAAAACATTATGAAACAGAGGTAGTAGTACGCTAATAACCCAAAATAACGAAAGTTGTGGTATTATATTATATTTGCATGACAATTGACACATACATTAAAAATGAGTCAAATGACCTAAAATTAAACGTGATCACATGTTATATGATGTAGAAAGGGAGGAGGTAATACCATAGTTCTTGATAGTTTGATGGTCGAAAGGGAAAATCCGAGGGATATAACCATTGGAAAAGTGTTCCATGGGCTTGGAAGTGGTTTGTTTGACCATCTCAGCGATCTCTTTGGTGTCACCATACAAAACACGATAAGAGTGACTTCGAAATCCTTGTGTTTTAAGACGTCTTTCTAGTGTTTTAGGTTTGAACCATAGCCAATTTAACGTTCTCCAAATCAATGATATGATGATGACATATACTAAGGAGGTTATAATGTTGCTTAAGGTTACCTCCATCATTTTTTAGGTACCAATATTTTTGTTGGTTTTGTGCTTGATTGAGAGAGGAGAAGTGAATTATTGATTACAAAATGAGAAAGATTAATTTAGTATATAAATATGTGGGTGCTTTGACTTTTATGACCATGCATCGTTGATTTGTTGGTCATTTAAAACTTTAAAGACGTCACTACTTACTTGGATTGATGGATGACCAAAGGGTTGACGTCATTGGGCAATATAAAAGTATAAACTAGAAATGAGGACAGGAGGAATCGAACCTCAGTCTTAACCACTAGGTCAAGACATTATTGGTGACATGACGTCATTATTAATGAAGACCTAGAATACAAATTGGTAAAGTAATTAGGGTCATGAGTCTCATGTAGGGATAAATGTCACAGGGTGGGTTTCGCGAGAGACCCGCCCCGCATCCGCCCAAAATAGGTGGGGATGGAGGTGGGTTTGCGGGTTATGGGGTGGGAATGGGTAAAAATATCGTACCCGCCATGGGTGATGGGGAGAGTGTGGATTTTGTGTTGAACCCACCCCGTCCCATCCCCGCCCCGCCCCATCCCCACTCTCCCCGCTTCATACCCGCCATGGGTGATGGGGTGAGTTTGGATTTATTTGCATCTTTAGGTGATAATATGAATTTAGGTGAGATTTTTAATTTTTTTTGTTTGGATTTTTTTGTTATGACGAGTATTTTTTTTTCCGATTATATATATGTTACTTTAGTCATAGGTATTTTTTTTCTAAAGTTAACTTTCATTACTGCGTATATATGGAAAATGTTTGCTAAATAAGAAAAATTAGGCGGGTATAAAGTGGGGGTAAGATGGGGATGGATACCCAGTTGGGTGGTGGGACGGGGATAGATTTTAGTTTACACCCGTTGGGGCGGGGATGAGGATGAATTTTGTACCCGCCATGGGTAATGGGGCGGGGATGGAGATGAAAATTTTAGGTGGAGATAGTAATGGAGAGACCTACATCCGCATCCGCCCCACTCCATTAACATCCCTAGTCTCATGGCGTACCATGATCACATCAAGCACATTTGTTTAGATTTTTACAGTTATGTTGTAATATTTTGAGTGTTTGACTTTGACGGTTAATAAAGTTTGTAACAAAATTTTATTGTGCTAATGAGCTAAATTAAATGTAAATATGTAATGGTCGAATCTTACATCAAAATATCATATTCTAGAGGTTATATCACCTATATGAGTATATCACCATGGTGTTCAAATCTTACCAAGTGAAAGTGCATCTAGATGCAGTCATGCAGATTCCCGAATTGCTTGAAAAGTTGCTATATATTTCTCCTGCATACTCCCTCCGTCCCGGAATACTCGACCCGGTTTGACCGGCACAGAGTTTAAGGAACTTGAATTGACTTATTTAATTTAATAGGTAGTAGTTGATAGTGGGGTATTATTTTAATGTAGTTAGTGGGAGGTGGGTTAAGAGGTGGGGTTGGGGGAGAGTAGGGGTTGAATTTTTAATTATTTTTTGTATGGAGTAGAGGGTAGGTGGGTTAATAGGGGTGGAGTGGGAAATAATATAATATTGTTAGAATATTTCCATTTTTAGAAACAGGTCAAGTATTAAGGGACGGCCCGATAAGGAAAACAGGTCAAGTATTCCGGGACGGAGGGAGTATAAATTTAATTAAAGTATCAAAACCCACATACATATACTCAAACCCAATACATACGGACTGCTTTGTAGTAGTATACATCTGAAAAATCGAAGCCTTTTTACCTCTAAAAAAAAATAAGAAGTTGTCAACTTGAAGCCTGCTACATCTTCACAACTTCACATTCATGAACCTTGTAACTTTCAAAATCAGATACCTTTCACTTCTTATCTTATTTGGTAACTTCTTGGTGCTACTTTTTTTGCACGACTTTTCTTTGTAGCTGGTCATAAAATCTTAGGTCATGGCTTGATGAACAACGTTATAGTGTTATACGAGTAGTTGGTTTCAAATAGAATGATATAAACTTTTCAACTCTAAATTGGATTTCAATTCGATCTCGATCTTTCTCCCCTTATTCCTTCTCAATCTCTTTTATAGTTTTATCATATCCATGAGCTTCTCCAGACTTGTATTCATGACCTTCAACTTAGGAACGCATGCTCTAACGAGGTTGGCTAAAAATACATCCGAGTTGATCTATTTTGGACACTAACATACTTTGGAGGTACAAATTTATTTATTATTAGTAAAGATTATGTTAGTATCAATAAAGAAAAAGTCTTATTTGCAGTGATTAATTGTGTATTTGGTAATACCAATAAAATACCAATGTATACCAAATACTCCCTCTGTCCCTTAATACTCGACCTGTTTTGACCGGACACGCTTGCCAATGCACAACTTTGACCACCAATTTCTTTAACTACATATTATAAAAACGTATAAAAATATTAATATTTGGAAAATATATACTAAGATGAAGCCAACAATATATTATATACTAACATTTGTTTTCATATACTAGAAATAAAATAAGGTTAAAGTAAATTAAATAAATAGTGCAAAAAGTCAAACAGATCGAGTATTAAGGGACGGAGGAAGATTATAATAGACGTGTACCAATAAAACTTGTTAGCATCGAAAATGGATCATCTCTGTTATTGTTTAAGACTTCCTCTGCTCTAACAGTCTCACCACTAATAAAGAAACGGCTACCCACCATTTGTCGGTGGGCCACTAATGTTTGTTCAATATGGTAAGTTATTGAACTTTTATAATTTACCAAGTGAGAGCCCAATATTTATTGGACAATGGGTTAAATGCCAGTAGTGCTCGTATTTGGGCCTTAGGTCTTGATAAGGAATGGTCTGTTATAGAGGATCCAAAACTCAAGGGCCAAATTCTCTGAATAAAGGAAATAAAATTTAAATTCTGTTTTTTACGAAATATCTCGAAGGTTTAACAAAATACACCAAATACCTTTAACTTTTTCAGAAGGCATCAATACGCCTGATGTTTAAAATAATATTAAAAAAAATTCTTGAGGCTGACAGACGTTAAGTCTCCATTAGCGTGTGTTTACTTCTTTTTTTTCCCTTACTCAACCCGGTCGGACAGGGCATGAAGTCGTGGGTTGTGGGCTGCATTTTTTTGGAAAAAACACGTCAAGGCACGGCACGAACCGAACTTTCACGACGACCCGTGCCGACATGAGAGCCCGTGGGCCTTGGCCAAGCATGGCCCTATTTTGAATTTTTTGGCTTGATACAAACGGGCTTGGTGTGGGCCGGGCCGCAACCCACGGTCACCTTTAATACTACATAAGCAATAAGAATAAGGTGAAAAGAATATAGCTAGTGAAGTTGTGGGAGGATGCAGCATCACCGGTGGGAGGATGTAGCCCCAGGTGCAAATCATCTTAGAAAAGAGGGACAATACTAATTTAATAAACTTTATACAGAAGTACTTGTATACTTGTATGAAATATGTTCCAGACTGCTGGTTGGATTAGGTAGCCAACTTATCAAACCTTAAACACCCAGTAAACCATCCAAAACTCGAAAATGACACAAAATTTTAATAACATGAAACTTGATATATCTGTTGTACCATCTCTGACAATTCCATTAACAGAATCATACCCAGATCTTAACCACTCTTATAAACTCAATTACATAACAAGATTAGATTTCAATGTCATACCAATTAATTAATCAAATTAATAAAAAAACTGGATCGTTAGGCCAAAAGTTCTTGTAGCAATTTGCCTTTACGTCTATTTCTACATCCAATTCATAACCTCTCTAACAATTCCCTTGTCATCAAAGCAAAGGAAGGTGAAGTTGGGTTGTTGGTCACCATCTAAAAACCCAACTTCACCTTCCTCAATCTCTTATCCTTCAAACCTCACCTCTTTCTTCATCTTGAGGTTAAAAACTCGATTTCCCGTACCCATAAAAATGACATTATTCCAATCAATTAAACTCGAATTCTCTTGCATTAGCTCGTCAAAAACACTCAAATAGCACAATAACATACAACTTTTCTACCACTGAGGTCTTAGCCTATCGGTTAAGATTGAGAGTCTGTAATTTGCATTGCAGTTGTGGCCTGCCGCCTGTGGGCCTGTGGCCATTCGCGCCAGGCAAAAATAACATACAACTTTTCTACAACTGAGCTGGTCTTAGCTGAGTGGTTAAAATTGATGGTTTGTGTACGATAGGTCTCAAGTTCGAATCCTCCGCCTTCTTTTATAATTTGCATTGCCGTTGTGGCTCATTTCGCTATGGGGATTCCTAGTCATGTTCCGTTTTCAACGTCGAGATTAATATCTGGTGTACCTCGAGAACAAGATGGAGTCGTTACAAACGATCAAATAAGGCCTATAAGAGAAATCTCATTCGTTGTACGGATGGCAATGAGAGTATCGAGAGCAAAGTGGTTTACGTTCCTTAGAAGGGTTTTTCATTACCAAAATGGAACAAGATCTCACCTAGGAGATAACCCTTTTAATTTGTGTGGTTGGATGATGCTTGAATTTGTAGCACTTTTGGTACAAATTTGTGTTACTTCGATTACTCTATTTGTTTCTAAGGAAGAAAGGCCTGTTTGGCCTATGAGAATATGGGTTGTTGGGTATGATTTTGGTTGTGTTGTGAGTCTTCTTATCTTGTGTTGGAGGTATAGACATTATCATTTGGGAGGAGGAGATGATGGGGTGAATTTTCCTGATTTGGAACAGCAAAGAGACAATGAAGAATCAAGGTAATATTTAATTACTTACTATGTTCCACAATTTGTGTACCACTTGTGCGTTTCTTCTTTCAGTTGGCTTATTATTTTAAGTGATCAACTTTGATGAAATAACATGCATGGTCACCTTTAGACCTAGTTATTGGGTGGGTTGGGTCAGGGTCGGTGCAGGTTAAAGTGGGTCGGTTAATAAAAGGGTTATTTTTAGTGGGTCAATAATGGACTGATCAAATAGGGTCACGAGCATGTAATGGGAAGGTCAATAAAAGAACAAGGAAAAATGAAAAAAAAAAAAATCGTATGCAAGTACAAGTGATTACGAAGCTCTACGCATAACTTCGTATATTTCATGTCATAACTATTTTAGTTTTCAAAATTATTGTGTTATAAGTTCAATAAAAGTCTCGTCCAATAAAAGGCATGCCCATCACAACCCTATTAACTTCTAACCCTATACGGCTATATATACTCAATCATTGGGTTACTCTATCCAATAACCAGGTCTAGTCACCTTAGGTAACACATGAACTCATTAATACATCAGTGAAAGTATGTAATTAGTACGTGATCTGAGGATCTTTACCGTTGAACCAATTAAAGTCATTTTTAGGTCCATCTTCTCACAAGGTATATACAAGCACATTAGTAAAGAAATAGTCTCGATTGCACCATACACAACATAAAATGAACCGGTTATACATACCTACAAAATTATCAATGTGATGCCCCAACGTGATATTTTAGTTCATAAAGCATGAAAAAACACATTTTAAGACAATTGATCATGTCTAACAAAACCATCCTATTTTCTGGAACAGGGGTTTGCATTTTGTGAACAAATGCAAGGCATCACTAGACTTAATCTTTGCACTATGGTTTGTAATGGGAAATGTATGGGTTTTCGACTCGCGATTCGGATCCTTAAACGGAGCTCCGAAGCTTCACATCCTTTGCATAACCATATTGTTTTGGAATGCCATAACATATTCCTTTCCTTTCCTTCTTTTTATTCTGTTCTGTATTTGTGTTCCATTAATCAGTAGCTGCATTGGCTATAATATGAACTTGGGTTCTGCTGAAAAGGGGGCTTCTGATGATCAAATTTCTCAGTTACATTGCTGGAAATTTAAATTGGTTGACAACAGTTTTGATGCTGGAAATTCCTCCCCTGCTAAGGACAATCCAGTAAGTTCATTTACCTCCTTAAACTAATCATTTAAATGATAATTTTCCTATTTTTTGTGATTTTTAAGAAAATAACTCTACGTTTTATAATCGTATAAAATGACATTTTTTTAGTATTTCCCCTACAAAAATAACTTATAATTAAGGCTTTGTTCAAGTTCAAATAAGTTCATTTAGGTTCAAATCAATTCATTTAAGTTCAAATCAGTTCACATATGTTTAGTTACGTTCGGGTAACATAAGTTCGGAATCAGTTAAATTCAGGTAATATAAGTTCAGAAAATATAATTTTCTAGACATTTCCACTTAAAATAAGTTTATTTCAAAGACAAAATAAATTTTTTAAGATAAAATAAGTACATAAGGTCAGTTAAGTTCAGATAAGTTTAGATAATATAAGTTCAGACAAAATAAGTCAATAGAACGGAGTCGGAGCCTAAGTTGTGAATCTTGTGATTGGCACAATTTTTTTTAAAAAAAAATCATACGTTGTGTCCGGTTCACCTTATTTCCACTTATAACTTCAAATAATCAACCGATATAGTTAAGATAAGGACTGACAAATTCAATTGGCGATTCAAATAAGCTATAATAAATTTACATAAGTAAAATTGGGTGACTATAATAGAATACCTCTTACTATGTTAATTTACCCTTACTCCCATTAATTAATTTCTTTTAAAAGGACAACCTTTGATATTCTTGTATGTAAAGGGAAAAGTAAGAATTTCAATAACACTTCGTCTTACTAAATCAAAGTCTTAAAATTTTATCATTTCTATGAGTAAGTATTGAGTAACATTTTAATGTTTTTCATTCAAATTAAACTTTTATTAAAGTCGTATTTTAAAATCACTAAAGTTGACCTACACACTCTTTTCTCGTAAAAGTTACTATGTTGAATTTTGAAAATCACTAAAATTGCTTGATATACTTTTTTTTTTTTTCTCAAAAAGTTACTATTTTCGTCTCTTTACGTTTTTCTTTTTTAGTGTCTCAAAATGTTCTTTGCATTTCTTTTTATGTTGTCACATAAATGATTTAATATTCTATCAAGATTTGAGTCTATGATTATTTTAACAAATTAAATTCATTGGTTCATTTAACTTCTCACACTTTTCCATTGGGACATTAAAATTTTCTCATTTTTTCAATATCAGAATTTTGTTAAAAGTAAAACATTATAAATAAACGTAATTTGCCTTATTTGAATAAAAAAAATAGAGGAATCTCAATGCATATTAATTAGTCGTTAAAACGCGTGCAAAATATCAAATGTAAAGAATAAAAAGAGACGGGATACTACGTAGTGTACTATGTTTGCGTTTTGAAAATCGCCAAAGTTACACGCACAATCTTTAATTTCTTAATTAATCTCGCAGGAATGTTGTATATGCTTGACAAAATACAAGGACAAAGAAGAGATAAGGCAATTACCATGTTCACATATTTTCCACAAGAAATGTGTGGACCAATGGCTCACGATTATATCATGTTGTCCTTTATGTAAACAAGGTTTAGATCGATAGGTATACATAGTATTAGGTAAACCGTTCAAAGATTATGAATTGGGTTTACGATTATATTGTACAGCTTGTAACTATATATACGTAGTACGAAGTACGGAGTATATTGTAATATAAAAACGAATACAATGAGTTTTTTACATTCATGTATGGAGGATAGTTTTTCACAAGAAAATTATGAACGTTAGGATATGATCACGAAATCCATACAAATTTAATGTGATTTTAAAAAAATCATATCATAAATCTTACTTCATTTTTGTTTGTTTTTGTTTTTTTTTTTTTTTTTTTTACGGGGTAGTTTTATTTCTTAAGTTCACAACCGATTAAATATTCTACTTTTTATATAATTGTTCTTAAGGATAATTCATTTATTCGGAGTACTCCGTATTTCACAAGCTATGATTGATACGTACGAACTAAATATGAAGTATGTATTGCAATTTGCAAGTGTAGGAGTATCAAAGTTTTCGGCCTATTTCATACGTGGTATTCAAAAATATCTAAAAGTGAGAATATTTAGCTTTTATGTGCAAAAATTGTCTCCTATATTCTAACCATTATTGATCTAAAGACACCTCCCAAGTATTATTCTTTTTATGCAACATCAATATCAATATTAATAATATTATATTATTATTCCCACATTGTAAATTTAAAGTGTACAATTATCCAAATGCAAGGAATGTGATTAGATGAATGTCTTAATTTAATTATGAAATATTCAAAGTTTATAATAATGACATAATTATTCTTCTTGACACTAAAAAAAGAATGACATATTATATATTCTAGTAGATCCCATCAAAAATAAATATAATAATGACATAATGTTGATGTTGCATTTAATTTTACTGGAAAGAGGAACTTCGAATCACAGCATATTTAAGTGGTTGGGAGTTTGGCTGTTGAATTAGGTACGCGGTCAGCTGTGTTTCGGGTCTATTCGGATAATGTTTTGTGTCATGTCATTGTGTCTGTACGAATTGAATGTATGAACTTTTTTTTTCAAGTCACTTCGCTTTTGTCGGATGCCGGTCGCATGATTACTTTTTGACAACCCTAATCGAGAACCAAGTTGTGTGGTTTCTTTTGTTTAGGAGGAGAGAGATAAATAGTAGGGGGATTATAACATATACAGCGCGTTTCATGTGTGACTAGCCACACCATCAACTTGATGGTGTGATGCACACAACTAATATGGAGAAAGTTATTGACGGGTGTTACTTAACTTTCTATGTTGGTGTTACTTATACATTGTAGTCGCTGTTACTTTTCTTATTTTCCTGCAGTTTCTTGAATTTCATGCATGTTAGATGTTCCGTGTGTAGACTTGTATTACTTTTTTATAATACATTAATCAATTCAATTTTCCCGATATCTTTTGGACTTTTGGTGACCGTAAAAGACTATTAATTGGATCGGACCAAATTGTTGTCCAATTAGAAAGTCTAACAACCAATTAACTTAGTGTTTTAGTGATAATTACAACATTGTTGTCCAATTGAAAAGTCTAACTACCAATGATCTTAGTTTTTTTGGTGTTAGCACCCGATTCATCCTTAGGGCTAATCCGGATTCGGGACGAGTTCTGGGTGGTTAGCTTCCAGTCCCCTCCCAATTGTTGTTGCGGGGGATCGAACACGGGTTCTCCCTACCAAGTTTAGCCCCAATCACCACTGAACCAACAAGCAATTAATACCAATTAATGAACTTAGTGTCTTAGTGATAACTACGATATTGTTGTCCAATTTGAGGTAAGGTTGCACCAATCCTCCTTAAGATTGTCAAATGGGTTGATCATGTTTCATTTAAATTTATAGGAATTTATTCACATATGTTTAATTAGTTGATAAAATTAGCAATATATATTTGATCCTCGATTTATTGAAAGTAGAATAATATTGTATCATGAAGGTTTACAAGTGATACGAGACCGACCTCCAAAAATTAAATTATTTTTCAGAAAGAGCTATCCGTTTGTGGGATATAAGATCTTACTTTACAGGTTATTAAGAAAATCTCATCAGAGACTTTCTCATTATATTTTATCAAGTCATTATATTTGTTTTAAAGAGTAAAATTTAAAATATGAAATTAAATCTCATTTACACTACTACACTGTTACGAAAAATTTACTTTATTTCCGGGAAAACAAAAACAATTCATGACAAGATCCAATATGAGTCATATACTCGATCATATGGCTCCTCTACCGAAAAGAATCTAAAGACAAAAACTTAAATTATACTTTCCATGTTAGATCTTAATCCTTTGGATTACTAATTTATTTAAGCAAAATTTATTTATTTAATTTTGCCAACAAATATGATAAATCACGAACTGCTTTGCTGTAAAAAGATACGTACTGAGTAATTGACGAGTAATGACAGTTATTGACAGAATGACAGGCACTTTCTCAGAGAATCACAAATTCACAGTTAGACCCAGGCACCGATGATTTCATGTCTTGGTATAGAATTGAAAGTTTGTGTACAATACGTCGATACATTTTAAGTTCGAAATTCTTTTTCCCGTATTTATAATTTGTATTACTCGGTGGCCCGTTTGCACATACAGAGTATTAAAAATAAAATAAAGTTAAGCCCAGTGAAGTTGACCCAATCCGATACCCAATTTGATCTAAAAATGATTCGAACAAAAATTTAAATCATTATTACTACTATTATTATTATTGAATATTGTAATAAACAATGACCTGAACTAATCCGAAATACTTTATCTAACTTGAAAAAATCTTATCTAATACTCCGTACTTCATACTCCCTTCGTATTCATTTAAGAGATACACTTGGTCGGACAAGGGTATTAAGAAAAAGAATTGAATTAAATAAAGTAATAAAACAAGTGGGGTTGGGTAGATATTTTAATAAGTAAAACAAGTGGGACCATGTCATTTTAGGGGATGGGGGTGAGGGTGGAGTGTAGATTGATTATTTAATTAGATGGTGGGGTTGGTAAGTTACCAAAAATGACAAGTGTATCTCTTAAATAAATACGGCCGGAAAAAGCAAGTGTATTCCTTAAATAAATAAGGAGGGAGTATGAACTAACCTGATATGGCGCAAATTGATATAGACCCGAACCAGAGGCGGTCAACCGTCGATAAATTAAAATAGACAAGATATCTGAAAGGACCTAAACCAAACCCGTACATTTACCATAGTAGGAGTTACCCGAACAGGCTCAAACCAAATTGACCCAATACAGACGATCCATTTGTCAGCCGGGTCAGTCACAATAGAGCTGATCCGTTTGGAGGAGAGCGAGGAACCCGTGCAGCACGTGCGAGTTATCAGAATCAAAAAATAGCCTCTAGCGAGGAAAGCAAGTGTTTCCTAAAGGTCCCACCTCAATACTCCGTACAAGCACTTTTTATCACCCTCTCTGTTTCCTGAATTTACCGTTTTGCCACTTTGAACTATTTAACAAGTGTAACTCTTCGAAAAATAAAGCCAAAATAAAGTCCAATTATAGAGGAGTATGGGGGACCTTTATGTTTCCAACAAGAAAGATAGATTGAAAGCCAATATAAATGCAGTAAACGAGTCCCTCTTGTCGTTATTTGGGTGACAGATGAAGTTCATATCAGATCAGATCAGATTGTATCAGATTTAAATCGGATCATGTTTAAGTCAACTGTAAATCAGCTAAAGTCATTTGTAAGGAGTAACAAACTAATTAGATCTGAAGGTATATTGGCTAGGAACCCCACATAGGTCAACCAAGTTCGGGTTGACGGATTGGGGAGGAGAAGGAATCCTCATTACAAAATGCATTTTAGTGAGGTTTGCGAGGTGAAAACCTTATCGTACTAGATCTAAACACATTCAATGTTATCCTCGTATTTCAATAATAAACTAGCTTTCGAGTGTTGTTTAGTCGTCTTTTAAATTGCTAACTACATTGATGGCTTGTGATTTTAGTGCTATAGAGATGGAATTTGGAAGTTGAAAAATATATAAGTTAGATGGTGTATTAATATTGATTATTAACGAGGGAGATAAAGTGGAAGATATTGAATGAATATATGAATTAAATGGTGAATTGGTGTTGAATGAGGAAGATGAAGTTGTGTTGAAGCCGTAAAATACTTCGTATAAAAAACAACAAAACAAAAATTGAAAAACAAAAAATAAATTTATTGGCGAAAGCTAGACGTGGGTGACATGTGTCATCTAATCATCTATGGTTATCCTTTTTAAATACTAATAATAAAGTATAGATTGTATGAAAAATCGTAATATTTAATACACCGTACAAAAATAAGTTTTACAAATAACGACTGTTTTAAATATACTTTTAAGATTCTAAGTGGACGCTAAACTAAAAATACGAAGTACTCTTGCTATTCATGTTTCAATAGGTCATGACCGTCTTGTGCGCACTTGAAATTTAATAAATTTATACTCCCTCCGTCTCATTTTGTTCTTTACGTTTGGTATTTTTCACGCGTTTTAACGATTAATTAATTTGCATCGAGATTCCTCAATTATTTTTATTTGAACAAGATAAATTACGTTTATTTATAATGTTTTCACTTTTATCAAAACTCTGATATTGGGAAATGAAAAAAATTTAATGTCCCAATGAAAAAGTGTGAGAGATTAAATAACCCAATGAATTTAATTGTTTAAAATAATAATTGGACACAAATTTTGATAGAATACTAAGTCATTTATGTGATAATATAAAAGGAAATGTAAAGAACAATTTGAAATACCCAAAAAGGAAAACGTAAATAACAAAAAGAGAAGGAAGGAGTAATATACTTTATCTGGGTAATTTTTACCCTTTTTTTTTTATTAACTTTGTATAATTTTTAAATATTTTGGTAACTTTACTACCGTCTTGTATTTATAATTTGTATAGCTGTATAATTAATTGTTTGTATTCATGTTCAATCATGTAACTCGGGTCGGGTCAACTTTGCTTATACTCCGTATAAATCAAGGAGTTTTACAGTCCCCGTAACTAGGTGATTGGGCAACGCAAAATTGCTGACTCAACTCTCCTTATATAAAAACAAGAACAAAGACACTCATTCCTTAACCCATCTCTTTCTCTTCTCCTCTTTCTCTCTCTCAAACTCTGTGATTCCCAAATTCAGAATTTCAAACAAGAGAAAATGAGCGATCTGAGGTCAAAGTTCCTTGAAGTTTACGAAGTTCTTAAATCTGAGCTTCTCAATGATCCCGCTTTTGAATGGACTGACACTTCTCGCCAATGGGTTGACAGGGTACTCATTAATTTCCTCTAATTTCGTCTAATTTCTGTTTAAGATTTTGCTTTTCTGGGGTTTATATTTAATTTATTTTTGACGATTTTCTGCTATTTTTCTTCTTAATTACTCATTATTTTCTTCTGTTGATTGCTGGATTAGTCAATTTTAGCTTGATTAATTGATCTGGGGTTTCTTCATTAATTTTGTGTTTGTGTTGCTAATTGATTGTAGTTGACGTTGATGCAATGTGTTTGACATGAACCCAATTTCATGATTTTTAACCCAAGTTAATAAGTCTTATTATCTGATCTATAGTCTATGAGACATTATATTGACAATCCGAGCATTTATTTTAATCTATGTTTGATTAATGGTGATTAGAAAATTAGATACGATAACTCTAAGATTAGAATGTTGAACAATTTAATGTCGTGTTCATGATTGAATGTGTTGCTATAATTTGCTGAGTATCGCGAGTTTCCGATTTTAGAAATAGATTAATGTACACGCGATTGCATGGGTAAAATTGCAAAAACATTAGGCAAATTAAGCTAGTTACTATACTTGTCCAATCATGCAAGGTTATCAAATTGATAACAGTCACATATTTTTTTGTTGGTGTGAATGAGCCAATGCAAATTACAAACGAGGACAGAGAGATTTGAAATTGACATCTATCGTACATAGGCCATCAGTGTTAACTGCTAGGCCAAGACCTCATTGGTATAACAATAACACTTTGTCTAGGAAGAACTTGCTAATTCCAGGTTTGACTTATTGTGGTTTGACCATCAGCAACCTTGATACTGTCTACTGTATTAGTTCACATCTAAGCTGAAGCCATACTAGCAGGCTTCATTATTTCATCTAAGTATGTCCTTAACCCCTCGGGCAACAGATTCGGGCAATCGGGTCTAATCATCATTTCTTAAGATGATTTCTGCTAGAATTCTGCATGTCATTTGTGTCTTTGGGAAGGAGGAGACAGAATTTTAGCAAATTTTGAGTTCTGCTGCTATGAAATTAAGATTGAAAGTGGGGTTGTTGCATTTAAGAGTTTTGGACTTTGGTAGATAAAGACTTAAAGCTAGAATGCAAGTACTAAGTTTCTGTGTTGTCTAAGTGAGTCTTTCAACCATTAAATTCGAAACTGACTTTTTGTCTTATATATGGTTCTTACATGCTCCTTCTTTTTGTGTTTTTTCCTACAGATGCTGGATTACAATGTTCCAGGAGGTGAGCAATATTTGTCCTTGTCAATTTTCTTATTGCCTCATAAGTACTGGGCCATGTTTGGAACATTAAGGATGTTTTTCATTTGATTCTCGTTTGCTTTATCTTGTGTTTTGTTCTACAATCTTAGACCATTTGGTAATGTATCCTTAGAAAGGATAATTAGTTTTGAAAAGCATGAACATATGTTTTGAGACTTTTGACCACCCCATTTGTTGTACTGGTTGAAACCTGTGGACTAGTTGTGTGCAAATGACATGGTTCGGCCATGTAATGCTAAATATATCCAAGGTATACAATCATGATTCGGCCTTCACAACACCATCCAAGGGAAATAGAATATTCAGGAATTGTACTTGCTTCCAAGAACTATATACCAATACCTTGTTTAGTTATGACCTTTAAGGGAATTTTGTTGGGAGTTCAGTGACAATAAAATTTCAAGAACATGCGTGGTTTCTTTCTGGAACACTTAAATATGAAGCATAACTTTTGGAAGTACAAGATAGTGAAGTTATTAATATCATATGGAGTGAGTAATGCATCCAACAAGCCGTAAAGGCACCTATATTCAAACAATTTGTACTTCAATTCAATTTCTTTCGAGTTCCACAAGTTGCTTTATCTTACATTCTGGTGCTTATTTTTATCTGGCAGGGAAGCTAAATCGCGGGCTCTCTGTTATTGACAGCTACAAGCTGTTAAAGGAGGAAAAAGAGCTGACTGATGATGAAGTCTTTCTTGCTTCTGCATTGGGGTGGTGCATTGAATGGGTATTATAGATATGAATTTTCTCTAATGTTATATAGCAATCCTTTCTTTAAATTTTAGGGAAAACCAATAACAGTATTTCTTTGTCCCTGTCTCTTAACAGCTTCAAGCATATTTTCTCGTTCTTGATGACATCATGGATAACTCTCATACAAGGCGTGGTCAGCCTTGCTGGTTCAGAGTTCCTAAGGTGTGCATCTGTTGTGAAAATGAGTCGTTATAGAAAGAAAAAAATCATTGAATCTGTATTGTAAGCTTTCAAAATCAGTTATTAATGGAAATTTTTGTTCTGTTAGGTTGGGATGATTGCTGTTAATGATGGTATAATACTTCGAAACCAAATCCCAAGAATTCTCAGGAAGCATTTTAGGGACAAGAAGTACTACGTTGACTTGTTGGATTTGTTTAATGAGGTAAGAATGCTTCATAGTTCATATAGGGTTGCCAACAAGGGGTTATTAACTTATTACTATGAAATATGAGTAAGTTCTGATAGATGTAAAACCTTTTCCCATTTATTACAGGTTGAGTTTCAGACTGCCAGTGGACAAATGATTGATCTGATCACTACCATTGAAGGAGAGAAAGATCTTTCAAAATATTCGTTGGACCTGTAAGTGGAGCGAAGCAAATTTTCTCTTACAACTTTGCTTAATATTAAAGCAAATTTTTAACTTAAAGTAAAATCTAACTTTATTTTTATGATGCAGTCACCGTCGCATCGTTCAGTACAAAACTGCGTATTACTCATTTTATATTTCTGTAAGTTCATTTCTGAAACTTTACCCATTTTATTTTCCAGCACTATTAAACAGTATTAACACATATTATAGGTGAACACTCTAGTTGCATAAAATTCATTCTATTGCTGATACTAAAATGGTGGCAACTATATCTGACATGTTGCTCTTATGTCATGCAGGTAGCTTGTGCTTTACTTATGTCTGGTGAAAAGCTCGAAGATCATCTAGATGTCAAAGACATTTTGGTTGATATGGGAATATATTTCCAAGTACAGGTCAGATGAATGTTTCTGTTTATATAGTATAATCTTCTGTACTAAATTGCCTTATGAATTTCAAATGTTTAATCCTAACATCTCTCGTTTGTAGGATGATTATCTCGATTGTTTTGGAGATCCAGAATTCATTGGCAAGGTGAGATACCAAACCTATTTCCTGCAATGTGCTTGAACTTTTGTATCTACTTATCAGAGAGTCTGAACTTTATGATATTCTTCTATCTTCAGATTGGAACTGATATTCAGGATTTTAAGTGCTCTTGGTTAGTTGTAAAAGCCTTAGAACTTTGTAACGATGAACAGAAGAAATCCTTACACGTAAGTGCTGTCATTATCATGCATGTTAAGTCAGTTATTCCATCTTTCATTTTCTCATTGTATAAATTGGTTTTTGCAGGAAAATTACGGCAAAGAAGACCCAACGTGTGTTGCTAGAGTAAAAGAACTCTATAATGTACTCGACCTTCAGGTTAGTGATTTCCCTAATCTTGCTTATTATCTTTAACAACCCTCTTCCCTTCTCTGAAATTTTTCATACAATTTTGATAGGGCGCATTTGCCGATTTTGAGAGCAAGAGTTATGAAAAATTGATCAAGTCTATTGAAGCACATTCTAGTATGGCAGTACAAGCTGTACTGAAGTCATTCTTAGCAAAAATATACAAGAGGCTGAAGTGAAGTCTTGGTACTTTCATCATCCTCTTTGATTGATTTTCTATTTATCATGATTTATTTGTAGTTGGTTTGTTGTGTTATTTATGTAGGTGGCTTTTGTAACTTAATTTTCTGCAAAGACAACTTATTATATTAATGAATGAATGATCCATTGTATTCATAAAGAAGAAGATTGTCTTCCTGTCTCAGTATTTTTTGTTCATGTTTGGGTATCTTTCATCATAACCAGTAATCTTATGCCTTCAATTTCTGTCATAACCGCGTTCTAAAGACAGAAAACAGAGAAAAACAGATCAGAACAGAACAACCAGTTTCTTAGATCGAGAGTGAGCTGCAGATTCCTCGTTCTTGATCATTCGTTAATGTTTGAAGCTCACAATCTTCAAGTCCATGTTGAAGTTCTTGATCATTCGTTAATGTTTGAAGCTCACAATCTTCAAGTCCATGTTGAAGTTCTTTGAGTCTTTTCCCACGTAAAGTCGCGTGCTCATTGCTTAGGGAACATATTAGAAGCTAGTTTTTCTGTAAAAATGTTGATACCTTCATAAATTTTCAAATGAAAGGAGATAAACATACATCATGTTTCTTCTATGTCTATAAATTTAGTGGACAGAGAGCCTATACACACAAGTTACACAACGAAGGTTATTTTGCAAATTGTTACATACATTATCTATATCATACTTCCTCCGTCTTTTAATACTCGCAATGTTTGGACTTTTGTCACTATTCATATAATCTACTTTGACTATTCGTAGTGTTTTTTATATAAGATAAAACATAGTCATGTGGGATTTTGTTAGATTCGTCTCAATGTGAATTTTCAAAATATCAACTTTTTATAATTTTTGCATAAAGAGAATTTAAGATATAAATGATCTAAGTTGTGCATTGACATGTGTGCAACTAACAAACGTTGCGAGTATTAAAAGACGTAGGAAGTAGTATCTAAAAGACGAAAAATGGCGTTCCAAGCGTGTGGATTTTATGTTTTCGTATGCCTGTTTGTGATGAACGCATATTTTGTTATATAAAGAAACGCCTGAGACAACGACAAATTATAAAATACACTCCAATTAATTTAAAATTTTATATTAAAACATAATTTTCTATTTTGCTAACCATGAAATACTATTGAATAACTTATATGATGTTATTTTGTTAACCATAAATATGCAATTCCTCAAAGAAATATATTTGTCTTTGTAAAAAAAAATTACTTCGTATATATATTTGATTATAAAAAAAATCGAGATTAGCGAACTGATTTATGAAATCTTGGAAGTGTTATGTTCAAATTTAAAAAAGAAAAGAAAAAGAGGGTAGTCCTTCTACGATAAGAAATAATGATTTCTTAATGTTAGTTTACCTACATTTTAAAAATCACGCACTCAACACTTACATAAAAAGCTAGTAACTATATAACTATATAAGTGGTCACCTTACACACGCTCGTGGACATCTTCACACGGCGGACGCTCACCAAAATGGCAGCGGTATTCTGGATACTTCCTAGAGCAATATATCTTTTAATTAACCACCTGTAAGTTAAAATTAAACAACCTACAAAATCATCAATGCCTAGATGCACGCCCTAATTTCACATAGACACATTGATTCATGCCTAAAATTAGTAACCTAATTAGCTGTTAATATCTGCATAAAGTCATAAACCACAAATTTGGGACATTAAAAATAGGAAGTACCTAAAGAAATCAGGAATAAACAAGCTCAAAATTGGTCACTTTTGTTCTATTTTACTTTTATTCTATTTACATTTTTATTTTCTTCCCCTTTCTCTAAGGGGTTTTGTCTCATCTCTGCTCAAATCTTTATCAAAATAAAAGGCACAAGAACCTTGGGTAACCAACAACTCACCTTCTCACCCAAATTTCTCCTAATAAATTCAATTTTGAAGATATAATCATCAGGTTTGCCTTTTCCCTATCTTTTTTCGGTAACACGTCCTATAAGATGAGAACATCGCACAGATCAACCCATTACGGGTTAGCATGTAAGGGTTCTTGGGAATCAAGGAACAGATAAGGGAAGCTAGTGGTGATTGATCTCACATGTGTTGTAGATACAATCATTTTCACTAGTATATTGAGAATCTACTTCGTGTTGTATTCAAGAATGTTTTTTTTCTTCTCACTTGATCCGTTTTTTTAATTTGCAGAAATTAAAACAAGCAAAATTGATTAAATAAGGCCGGAGAATCTACTTCATGTTGTACCCAAAAATGTTTTTTTTTCTCATTTGATCCGTTTTTTTAATTTGCAGAATTTAAAACAAGCAAAATTGATAAAATATCCCCCCCAACCCAAAATAAAACACCCTCTATATCACCTAAATCAAGATATATCCAAGAATGAGATAGATTTTATTTAGAGCAAATACTACTAGGTCCACCTAATCTTTGATCATGTGATAATAATTGATTATTTTACATTGCATATTGTATTTCGGATTATGACATTTTATCTAACATGTAAATCATATTCTTGTTGAATAATGACTATTAGGCCCCAAACAATTAGGAGATCCATGGATCAGAAAAAGGAGGACCCACCCATGAATCGCAAAAGCTCATTGCTAAATCTAAACAAAGAAGAGGCCCATAAGCAAGTGGAGGCCCATAAGGAGGTAGAGGCCCAACAAGAGGGACTATTAAAAAAGTCATCAAGTACTCGGATTAACTGTCTTTGCTCTCCAACTACCCATATCGGATCCTTCCGGTGTAGGCTGCATAGGAATGGGAACAAATCCGGGTTTCGCCGTGGATACTCGGTCGGGGCGGATCTATCCGAGATGGATAAGTCCAATTCTAAGTCAAGCTTATCTTCCTCAACTATGCAAATGCATTGACAAAAGAAGGCTTAATTTAATGTTAATTTGACAATTTGAGTGGATTTATTATGTGAGGAAAAGTGCCATGAACATGAAGATACTTGGATTCTTTTTCTTTTTTTTTAAATGAAACCATGCATCTTTATTCTTTTATATATATTTTAAACTTATGACAAGTTAAACAGTTAAACTTGTTATGAGGGTTACAAAATAACCTTTTTACTTTTTCTAATCAAAACCTCAAAATGAGGATGATCACATGGTGGGGGTGAGGAGAAGAAGACAATTCTGGAATGCATGAATCGAAAAGGCTACATATAACCCCTGGGTATGATATCATTGGTTGTGATTGGTTTAGAATTTTAAATTTCATGTCGGGTTGCTATTTTAGATTTAAATTTTACTCTCATGTGGGGTTGATTATGTGAAAACAACCAATGAGAGCCCATGATATGTTACTATTTGATACCCAGAGGGTATATGTATCATCTTCCTGCATGAACGGTCTGCTTCAGTTAGTTGCAATTTCCACATCCTATAAAGGAGTATTCACGACAATTAACTTCTAACTTGAGAATTGATTTTGACACTCTTGAGAAGACAGCACAGACAACTGTGCACTGCTCGCAAAAAGAAGCACCAAAATCAATTATCTTCTAACTTTGGGAATAACTTTAATTACTACTTCATTCGTTTCTTTTTGTTTGTTACGTTTTCCTTTTAGAGTGTTTCACAATATTTTTTTTACGTGAGAGAATCTTTCCTTTTATAAAGTTATTATACTGTCATTTTTTGTGCCAGCTTTTAATTTTAATTGTCCAATTTTTTCAACTCATTAAATTTATTTATAATTTCCTAAGTTTTACTTGGGTTTATTTTATTTTTTAATTAAAAATAAAAGCTGATTTGCACTATATTCAAAGAGACAATAAATATCAGATTTTGGGAAATGAAATCAGGATTAATGATGAAATGTAAAGCATTTTAAAAAAAATATCTTTATTATATATACGTTAATAAACATACAAAAGTCCAAACGTAACAAACAAAAAGAAACGGAGGGGTATTAATCTCTCTAGCTTTCTACCACGGTCTAGTTTATCCTTCTCCATACAAGTTCTCGGACGAGATTTTGAAAAAAAACTTTGATAGACGAGAGGTGGAAACACCGAAAGGGCAGACCAACCTTCCTCCAAGAAGAATTGTGGTATTCCCTCTCCACAGCCAGCGCCAACAGTCTTAGAAGCCCTAACAAGACCGAATCTAAGCAAGTTTCGGTGAAGTTATCTTGCCTTGCGGAATCAGGCATTTCTCTAAAAACTCACATTATTAACGTATGAAGTAGCTTATGCGAAGTGAGGTTGCTCAATTTCAACTAAGTATCGACAGAGTTGGAAGTTGGAACCATCTATTGATAAAGACTACTCCCTCTGTCCCTAATTATTTACCCATGTACAAATAGTGTTTTATTAAGCCTTGGTTGTGTAGAATTGAAGAGACAAAACTGATGGACCAAATTTAATTTATGTAAGCGTAAAAGTGTAGCCCATAAGCTTCTATGGTAATGGGACAATCTTTTAAGAACGGCCTAAAATGACAAATGGGACCCAAAAAAACACACACACAAAGAGTACGTCGTAATTGTACTCCAAAGTGTGTCTTGTTGCAACTCGTAGGGTTAGTGTGACCATGTGATGCATGGAGTATGGTCGTAGTAGCAATAAGAATACTCTCAATCAATCAACAATCTTCCCTTTGGTGAGTACGGATGTAACATGTAAAATCTCCTCCACCAATGATTTGTCATGGACTGCCGTTACCAGCATAGCCATTAGCCCATAGAATTACAAACTGCAAAACAATTCTTGCTCTGTCAGAAATTGCAACACCTTGTAAATTTTGAAGTAACACAGTTAAACTAAAGATGGCTGTGGCCAGGTCGGGCCAGGCTTCGGGTACCTAAACGGGCCAGGCCCACTCGCCTTCGTGCCGTGCCGGACTGGAAATTTCAAAACAGGGTCCAGACCCATGGGCTTTTGTGCCGGATCAGGTCGGACCGTCATGCCTAAGCCTAATTTTACAAAATTTAGCGTGCTTTGTCGTGTTGTGCATTGTCGTGTTTACCCCCAAAAAAATTGTCCCAGGCCCGGCCCAGGACTTCGTGCCCATGCCAGGTCGGGCCGGGCCACAACCATCTTTAGTTCAACAGCGGCCAAGAGAAACACCATATCTATATCAAAATATATTTGCATTAAAAAGTAGGCTGTGGAAAAATTGCCTTACGTTTCAGAGTAACTACAAATCTAAAATCAGGTGCGAAAACTCTTTAATATACAGTGAGCACCAATTACAATGACAACCGCAAGGTACAGTGTGCGGCTTCAAGTCTTTATTTCGTTGGTTTAGTCCAGGTAGTCTCGGATGTGATTGAATTTGCATAGTAAACCTGCTTAGATGAATCATCCCAATATGCCTGAAAATTTTGTACAAATGGCATTAATATTTAACATAATAACCAATAAACCACTTTCTATACAATGTATTTATTAGATATTACTCCGTATCAATCACTTTAGGCTTTATTCTATTTACCTTGTTTTCACTTATTTCAGGAAAAATAAGTTCAAATAAGATAAATTTAGGGAAAATAAGGGATGAACAAGTACGATTTATAACTAAAATAAGTTTTGATAATTTCGGTTAAGTACAGATAAGATGAGTTCACGAAAAATAAGTGAAAATCAGGTGAATAAAACGCACCCTAATTATAAATCATAGTAAACCAATCCACAGAAATTATGTTAGACACGCACTAAGCCATATTTGCAACAACTTGAATACGAAGCGAAGATGGACTCCATTTTAAAATCAGGCACACCATCCAGAGAATTAGCAAAAACACAACAGCAAACCAACATAAATCTCCAAAGCTGAATTCAGAGATAAGTGTAAATGACATTACCTGCCACCCAGGAGAAAGATCTTTAGAAAGTTCACTTAAATCAGGTTGCTTGGACCCATCATCTGCGCTGTCTGAGGTTGTCCCCCCAACAGCTTCTTTCTTAGCTCTCCTGCGCTTCACACGTTCACGCCTGTGTAGTATCACCAAATAAGAACAGGACTTGCAAATCAGATAAAGAATTACAACATATTCAACAGAAACAGCTGATACTTTCCCCTCAAAAGGAAAAAAAAAACTGATACTAGGTATGTGGATTTGACTATTTGAGAACTTTATAAGAGCATTGTCCTAGCATGTAAAGGCTTGCTCACCAATCACCACCAAGCGGTTGGAAATTAGCATTTTCTTTAGCCTCCCCACTTGCAATCTGCTGAGCGCGCCATCCCTGCATTCAAATCAACAGTTTAGCTTGACATTACTCCCTTATACAGCATACCACAAAAATAAGAGAACATCCAATCATTACCTCAATCTCTCGTTGTCTCTTCTTTTCAAGAATTTCCAACGGAGTTATACATTCCTCTTTCTCCTCTTCCCGTAACTCCTCTTTTGCAGCTTTCCACTGATAAATGAAATATACACAACATTATGAATTCATTATCTTCATCTATGAACTAGAATGTTAATGAAGAATGATCGTATTAAGTTACCTTGTCCACCAAACCAGATACTTTCTTGTTAGATCTTAAAGAAGAAGTCACAGAAACCTTTGGCTTTTTCATTCGTGAAACTGCAATTGAAAAAAAAAAGTGTCATTGCTCAACTGCTCAAAACCCTGAATTATGGACTCTCCAAGCATAACATTGTAGACAAACAACATATAAATTACCAACATTAAAATTCATCGTTGCAGGGTATGGGAAGGTCCTGCAGTATACACAACCTTGCCTACCCTAAATCAGTACAAAGCAGTAAAGCAACTATTTCCAAAAAAAAACACCCAGGTCTTTAAAAAAAAAAAAAACATTCTCCAAGGGAAAAAAAAGTCAGGATCGCACTGTATGACCGTACCAATCAAGTTGCAAAAACATTTTTCTCTAAGAAAAATGTGAGGAAGGGATACAAAGATAATTATTTCCAATTTACGACTACCATTCCAAGTTGCACAATAAAGAAAAACATTTTAGAAGTACAGTAAACATGTATGGCCTTCTGCATCCTCTTCAAATAAATAAAATAAAATAAACAGGAAAGAGCAAACCCTTGATTAAAGATGCTAATCATTCAACCTTGTCGTCAACAATCTCGAATTGTCCCACTATGTTTGACCAACTAGCTATTTCGAGACATCCCAAAACATTGTCCTCTTTGGTTAATAAATATCAATTCATCGAACCAACTTTCTTAATTACCACTGGATGAATTTCTTTTTTTAGACTCTATAATATTTTGTGAGAAATCAGTTAAATAAAACCTAGATCAGAAGGAATATATGCTGACCAGTCTACACGAAAAAAAGATCATATCCTCTCCCTTTATCCTCTCATAACCATTTGAAACAGGGAACTGCTCAGAGTGCTCACAGTTCCACACTCTAGAGTTCATAATATTTGACTTACATTATTCATTTTTACCGTAGGTTCTATTGATTCAATTAGCTCACCGAAAAAACAAAGAATGGAGCATAAATAGCAGTTCCTATGTGAGGTCTACCAACTATCTTAATTGGAACATTTATGTTGCTAAAGAGACCAGACCACAGTTTCTTGCAATTTACTACAAAACCCTTAAACAATCGTTGTGAACAGAGAAGAGAGACTACCTTTGGACTGCACCTTTGAGACTGCAGCAGATGCATCAGAAACAGCATCAGATGTACTAGTAACCGTAGCACAAGTTGCACTAGCACTGTAAGAAGGAAGTGAAACATATTCTTTTGTCGATACAGTTGCTGGAGCAGATACTGCTATAAAAGCTGAAGAGAACTGAGTAGGGGCAATATCTGTCTCCGCACCAGGGATAAGAGGATCTACGAACTGTTTCGGCAAAGAAGATGCAGCCTGGAAGTTAGATGGACCTATAGTACTGGCCATATGAACTACTGGCAATGTCCCGTTAATGCCATAGTACACGGCAGAGTCAACAGAATTCAGCACTGGGGTGGATTGAGCAATTGAGGCGGCAGCATAATAAGCTTGGGGAGTGAGAGTTGCTATCTGATTTGCACCAGCCTGATCATGAAAACTAGTGCCTACCGATTCCATAACTGTGTTTCCATAGCAGTTCACACTAGGGTCTATATAAGTATTATTGTATTGTTGACTATAGATGGATGTCAGGGGTTCCGGTTCAGATGGGGGTGGAAATTGAGACTCGGGAGGCTCATCGGATGGAGGAGGAGGAATCCCCTCGTCTGGTGGGGGTGGGGGAATCCATTCCTCCTCTGGGGGAGGTGGAATAAAAAAATCGCTTTCAGGTGCCAAGGAAATCCCTGCCACTGAAGCATTAGTCTGAAGTAATTCCCCTGACGGGGCTACCAGTTGATCTCCAATACCAACAACACTTTCCCTTGCAGGACTTTGATCTTCAACTTCCATGTCAATATCCATGTCCACGTCTTCATTAGCTTGAATCTCGGTATTTGGGCTTGCTTTGCCATGAACTGCAGCCTCGTCAATTTCTTTATTAGTTTTATGCACATGAGGCTCTTGTGGAGAAGTTAGTTGAACATTTACGATGGCATCATCTGAAGCGTCATCATGTACAGCTTTCTCAACCATCACTGATGTATCCACATTATGCACAGAATCAACATGATTTTCAGGAGACAGCTTTCTCATATTTGCATCCTCGTTAACTTCCCCTCCAACTTCCAGAATTGCCTCCTTCCTTTCAGTGGAAGCATGCAACACACTAACATTATTGTACTGGTACCCAGTTTCACTGTTGATAGCATTTTCAAGCTGATTCAGCCGTGTTTCTGAATGCATCCAAAATGGAACCAACGACAAGCCATAGGGTAAAAGACACCCGATATCAGAAAGACGAATTTCAATTTCCAACATATATTTGGATAACCAACCATGTTCAACTGAGTCAACCCCTGACCTGAAATAATTAACAACACAAAAAGGACATTAACTTAAGAACCAAAAAATAATAATTACACTGTGAGGCAAACTTAGGGTTAAAACAAACACATTAGTATCCTACCTTTGTAGCAACTTCAGTCTCTCCAGCAACGCTTCCCCCTTTTTCACAAGGTGTGAAGGGAGATCAACTGCCCCATGTTCTGTGGTTAATGCAATCTGATCATGTCCCTCGTAACTACCAGCAGCTAAATTTCCACCACTAGCATTTAACTGTGCAGAAAAAGAATAGTTCCCAAGAGTAGAAGCTTCATAAGGAAGCGCACCAACCGCAGAGAAGCCCCCCAAATACTGACTTCCATCAACTCCACTTTGCTCAAGAGGTTGACTCGACAGGACTCCTGATTCATACATGGTCTTCATATCTGAAATTTCACCAGTGTACCCTACACCTTGACTGGCTGAAAATTCATCCAGATTCACCCCAAAAGAAACTGGAGGAGCCGCACTCACTTTCATTTCTGCCCCCAAATTTTCAAGCTCATTGGGCAATGCAGCACCCTGGCCCAAACTTTCAGGTACATCCCATGAAGTTTCTCCAGTGACGGTGTTCCAGTAATAGTACCGGTTACTCTCTTCATGCAATACCATTTTCCATGTGGAACTTATGCCTTCAGTAATTTTAGTATCAGAAGCCACAATCACATGGTCTTTGTTCTCAATGTCAACTTTATGATCTTTCTCGTCCAAACTAACCATATTATTCCTCTCAGCATCAGCCTCTGCTATCGGTGAAGCACTAGCTGACACAGACTCTTCCCCTACGTCCAAATTGTGTGTTGGTTGAGAAGAATGGTCCTCAATATCAACAATTTCTCCCTCTTCAAATGGCTCGTGGGAAGAGCTTTTAGCCTGTGAAAATGTGACAGGAGTCGAAAGACAGATTTAGGAAGTTCATTAATTAAATCACTCAGACCCAAATATGTAGACTGGAAGTTTGGAACAGAAACTACTTCCCCATGCTTTATTTCATGGTTGAATACTAACTTCAAACAAACACCAACCCCACAAAGGCTTAACAACTATTGGGAATAAAAGGGTCTTGTAAGTCAATTTCCTAATTTGAAGGGAGAAAAGCATCGGAATACTTACGGTAAATACAGTCAAGAGTAAATATTGCTTCCCGGCAGAAGAATGCCATTTAACTATTCCCCAACACGAAGTAGTATGTAACATTATATCTTCTAAAAAGCACAGGAGTTCAAGTTTGGTATAAAAGTTTTATAGGTCATGCTCAAAGTTCAAGCTCAGCATGCTAGGTAAACAGTTAACAGTAACCTGTTTATCATCATCGGAGTTAGTAGCTGCTTCATTTGATCCATCATCCAATTCATCATCGCTATATTGACCAAGGAGTGATAGAGGGTTCTCTTGTGGTTGACCTGAAACACAATTTCAAGAAATTATAAACTTGTGCGACACTTTCACAATTCTAACAATACAGGACATCTCAAAAACATTCAGGGGTAACAGAGATATGGAAGAGGTAAACGTCCAAAAGTGAGCAAATGATGTTCAAACAGCTCAAAACGGACTAGCATAAGAGCACTTATAATCTGTTCACCACCAACCTGATATACATCAAGAAATGTCAGCAAGGTGTGATATTAATGAAGTGAGAGATATACGAACCGAAGAGAATATTTCCCGTGCAATTCTCCATAATGCTGCGATGCTGCCTGAAACAGCATTAAATGTAGGAAGACATTCACTGAATCACTATGGCAGGACAGGGCTGATCTCACCAGTGAATGTTCCTAACACCACAGCCACTCTACATTCTGAAAACAGATACTTGGAAGGAAAAGCAATATTTCTTATATCAAAAACCCATATTCCATGAAGACAATTCCCGTATACTCATGCCTTCTTTACAAAATCCTTTTGAAGAAATCCGACAGAACCCACCTGAAGAAGAGGGTGAATTGGGCAACTCCAGATCATGTTTGCTGTCCACATCGTTTCCACCATCATCTTTTGCGGAGGTGCCACCCAAATCTCCTAATTAATTAACCACCATGAACAAATTAAAAGAAAGGAAATTTTCCGAACTTAAGATAACACAAACTAAAATCAAATCTTAAATTTCTTTATCTTAGCTGTGTATAATTATCAAACAATTGAAACAAAAACAAAAGGCAAAACTAGTTCTTTAACTTAGAAAACAACTCAATTGAAAAATCAAATAACTAACTAAACCAGTTCTTCAAAAATCCACCAACTTACCTAAAATCCACTACATTATCATTATCATTACCCCATTGCCTCAAAGAGGCTCCCGCAAGAAGCAAATTAGTAATAATTCGTTCTTACAATGCAAATTACAATTGTTCTGCAATTCTAACCCTAAGTTCAAAAAAAAAGTTCAACAAATTGAACTCAATACAATACACGGCCATCGGCTAACTATAAGGAGCTAAAAGCAGAAATATTAAGCATCAACTAAACATTAATAACACTGATTGGTACATAATAAGCAATAATAATTGCTAAAAGTAAGCAAATCATCTTAGTCTTATACGAAGTAATTCAAACCCTAGTAGAGAGAAAATAACAAGTACCAGAGGGTTCAGCGAAAAGATCGAGCTTAACTCTGCGACCGGCACCAATCTTCGATGCTAATCTCCTCTCCTTCCTCTTCCCCATCTCAATTTGATTTCTTCACCCTGAGATTCTTAATCTTCTTCAAATTGTTCGAAAAATTTGCCAAGAAATTGGAAAATTCGAAATTTAGAATTAAAAATCTGAAATTAGACGAAGATAATTGGGGGAAGCGAATGAACCCTAGAAATTATTTATCGACGTATATTAATTTGGCGCTTTCAAGTGCAGTTGATTTTATTTGTTTCGGATGTGATTGTTGAAGCTTTATATGAAGCCCTGTGAATTTTGGGGCGGTGTTCTAACCGGGTTGGAATATGTAATTGTAGATTTGTAGCTTTTGTAGGCCAGTTCTGATACTAAGGGCCAAAAGCCCACTCTCACCTAGAAGGCTTGTACCATGTCTCGTGTCGAGCCCGTGTCTTTTGGGCCTGGAAGCTTTTCAAAACATTGGCTCAAGCCCGGCCCGGCCTGGCCCAACCCAAATCCATGTACCATATGTCATGCTTTCGTGCCTAAATTGAATTACATACAATTCATTATGCTTTGTCGTGTAGTGCGTTGTTTCGTGTTTATCTTTTGAAAAATACGTTGTTCAGGATGTGTCGTGCTTTTCGTGTTGGGACGTATTGGTCTGATCCAATGACCTATTTACTTCATAGCGTAAGTAGGGGAAAGAAATATTAAACTATTGTTTAGAATTTTAGATTATTATCTTTTTGACAAATCATATTGTGAAATGGTCTTGAAAATGACCTTAAAGAAGATCAAGGAGATCAAAAGACTTCTCTGTACTTCATAATTTCTAAATAAACTCTTTAGATAATTGAAGGGATACTTTTGAACAGCTAATCATAACTTGATTACATAGTAGTTTTGATATCAAATCAAGGTACAATGTATTACATGAAAAGATAAACCACAAGCATTATAACCACGAGTTTGATAGCAATATACTATAGCAATATGCCAATATAAAATAAATTATTTACTGATACTCACCCTTTACCATAGGTAATAGGTCGTTAATGTTCACAATACTCCGTATAAGTCAATACACCGGCGTATCACTTCCGAACTTTCCTACTTCCCGCACTAATCACATGACTGTAACTGTATATGATTAAATACATCTCATATCGAGCAAGTTTAGTGCTAACGACGGCTAACTAATTCCCTTTGTTGTTCAACCACTTCACTATTACCTAATCACCAAGAAGGCAAGAATCCATATTGATTTGGTATATGTACACTACTTACGATAGGTAACGGATCACCAACACTAAACTATAAGTTAATGGCCATATCATATTAATCCTTTTTAGTTTTATAGTTTTCGCGCTAATCACGTAATTATAAGTCTGCAATCATATAAATTAAATCAAATATATCGTATATCGCATATCGCATATCGGTCCGGTTGAGTGATATGGATGGCTAACTAGTTTCCTTTGCTATCCAAACCGCCAAAAGGCAAGAATCCATATTCATTTGGGATTCATCTCTTAAATTGTGCAAACAATCGTACACCCCCATTATTCCATTAACCATTGCCGGCCCTCAATGATTTCAACCAAATCAACATTATAAAAGATGAACATGGTCAATCTCAAGCAAAAATACCCTAAATTATTTTATTAAAAAAATAAACAAGGCACTACCATCCTCTGTCTCTCTCTACTTAGCTGTCTGTTGCGCCTCTCTTTCTCTCTCCTTTCCCCCCTCCCTCTCTCTCTCTATCTGTCCTACCTGTCTGCGAGTTTCTGCTGCATCGGAAGGTGAGCTTTTTCTATCTCGTCATCTATCTTTCTTGTAATTGTTGTTGATTTTTCTGGGTTGATTGAATTATAGAGATTGAATTGTTTGTTTTGAAGTTCTGGGAATTGTGGGAAGATCAGAATTGTTGGTTTTGTTTCGTTAATTGTAAGAATTACTGAATTTTGATGAACTCTTTTGAAGTTTCATTTCATCGATCATTTTTATAATTGTCATGAAATTGGTTAAGATTGGATCTTGAATTTGTTGATTAGAGCTCTCTGGAATTCTGGGTTTTTGCTCTTGAATCGTTTCTGAAACGGGGTTTCTTTTTTATTATTATTTATGACATTTTTTTAATTGATGCAATGATTTATGCTTTGATTGACACAGAATGTAGTATCTTTTGTCAGACATTCAGATTCTTTGTTATAAATCCTTATTTTTTATATATATAAATTATTTATCTTTGTTGTGTTTGAATGAAAATGTGCAATACTGCTAAGAGTGTAGACACCATCTGGAATGGCTGGAAAGAGTTAGGTTTCCCCCTTTCCGTTCAGTGTGTTGGGGGTGGATTAATGTTTTGAAAGGAGGTGGGATAGTTATTTATGATGACATTGATGCTGAATTGCTGATACACTAAATGTAGGAGAGTTTCAGAAGATAATGGTTTACATGGAGATGTTTTTTAAGGTAAGGAATTATCGATCAACGGAAAAAGGGAATTAAGTCATTGAAGGGGGCTTCGGAATCTTCTTAGATTGCTTTTGGGTTGAAAGCTCTGACTAGAATATCAGAATCTGAATACAATTCTTTTAATTTTTTAAATGTTGTGACTCAATTCCTTCTGAATTGCTTACTCATTGGGATTCAATTCTAAAATTTCAATATCGGAGTTGGTGTTGGCACCAGCATGAAGTCACATCACCAATGAAGTTGAGGGAGGTGGTAAACACTTAGCCAATAAAGATTTAACATAGGAAAGAGAATAAAATGGAGGTTGTCTGTCGAAGGGAACAACAAGTGCAGATTTAGGAGCTAGTGTATGAAATTCCAGATATTAAATGCATCATTAAGGAGCTAGTGTATGAACATAGTGACCAATCATGATAAGAGCCAAACCTAATCCTGAAAGAGAAGCACATTAAAGAGGAAAGAAAAAACAACTCTATACACCAAATCCCTCTACTAGCAGATCTGCTTCTAAGGATTTTGTTCCCTGCCGTAGAACATTGTGACTGAGAGATAAAGATTGTGATGAATAAGTGAACTCTATAAAAGGGTCCGGGGATAATTTTGGATAACTTATGCTTAGAAGGTACAATTGTCCGGCACTCTCATAAGTATTCTGTTTGGAAATGTGAGAGGATGAATGGATATGGAACCCCTCTTTGTATAGACTCAACCTAACGTACTGCATCTATTTTTTGAACGAGAACTTTCAGTGTTTAGTTCACTGCTAATGTCCCGGAAAGGTATTTACCCCACGTAGGCTGAGATGATCATTCTGCGTCATTCTGCTACCCAAGCATAATGTAAGATGAGCAATGTCTGCTGACAAGATAGTTTTTGGTGATGTAGGATTAGCAAAGTATATCTGTTATTGATGAGAATAGATGGGGAGTGTGAGAAATAACCGCGAGAGAGATCAATCAAGATGTTCTGTACTCTGTAAAGAGCTGATTGTGTAATACTGTATACTGTAATTAAAAACGCGTGTTATAACTTACAGTAAAGTTAGAATTTACTTCAGTAAACATTCTTTCTTTGGGCATCCTCTTTTCTATTGTCTATCTGATGTGGTTGATGGATGTGATTGACAATAGATGGGGAGTGAGAGAAATTACCTTGAGAGAGATCAATCAAGATGTTCTGTACTCTGTAAAGAACTGATAGTGTAATACTGTAATTAAAAAGGCGTGCTATAACTTACAGTAAAGTTAGAATTTACTTCAGTGAACATTCTTTCTTTGGGCATCCTATTTTTGATTGTCTATCTGATGTGGTTGCTGGATGTGTTGATTTTTGGAACAGATCAGTTGGAGAGCTCTAACGTGTAATATCGTATACAACTGAACTCAACAGAAGTATTTGGAAATGGTCAACAGGTACGTTATAGCATTTAGCGAACATTAATTTTGGTAGATGCTAATGAATGATGCTAATTTCTGTGGTAATTTTTTTCCTCCCTTTATTATCTCTTTTCTTCATCAATTTCCATTACAATTCATTCTTACCTTAGACGTGATATAGAGTGGTTAGGGAAATTTATAAATTAATTACCATGGACATTGGCATGGGATATTATTTACAAAATTGCATACAATTTTGTTACCTTTATCTTCATTTATTACTGTCTACCAAATAGGAGTTGTACGTGTTTTGTTTCTGGTAGAATGTTTATACCAATCCAACGCAACGTTTTTTATTTATTGACATTTGGCTTAAAATCCAACAGGTATGGAGATTTTTGATGTGCAGCAAATATCATGGTGCAGTGTATAGATGGAATTCAGCATTTATTTCTTTCCCTTTTGCGATGTTGTGAAATTGATGGTTCTAAACCACCCCGAGGTCTTGAAGATCCTGAGCGTTTAGCGAGGGAGACTGTCTGTAAGAAACTATGGACTTGTGTCTGAAGTTTTGTGAATTATTAAAATATTTCACTGTACTGTGGTTGGTATAGTTAAGCTTTTATGATCACTATTCAATATTCACTAACAAATACAGTAACCAAGTATTCAGAGATTCATATCATATGGTAGTCTTTACTTATCCTTCATAACCCTAGGGAAAATGAATATATAGTAAAATAATAGAAAATGACGTGTAAGAAATCTTTGCGATTAAAAAAGGCTGTGTATGAATTATTATTACTACTGTTTACCACAATGTGATCTTGTTATAAAATCTGGTATAATGTTTTCTTAAATGAGTTAAATCTTCTCCAATGCAGTTAGTGTGAGCGAGATAGAGGCACTTTATGAGCTTTTTAAAAGAATCAGCAGTGCTGTGATTGATGACGGTCTCATTCAGAAGGTTTGTGCACCTTATGTTTGGAGGCTGTATTTCATTCTTTGTCTTTGTTGTTCATTCTGTGAAATTGTTTCTGGAATAATCAACTATTGTTAAACCTTGAAGAGCTATGATGTTCTCTATGCGGTCACCACTACTACAAGATTTTTCTATTAATGAGTTGTGTATAGAAATATCCTTAAAAGCCTTGAGTGGAACCTAAAGAAAAATTGAATCTAAAAATATCACTAGAAGAAAAAAATGTACATATACATAATACCGATGTCCCGTGAATCATGATAAAAAGCTATTGGCTTTATATTTTATTTTTATTTTTAATATTTTGCCTTTTAATAAGCATCTTTGGTGCGATACTTTGTACTTTGCAGGAAGAATTTCAATTGGCATTGTTTAGGACAAACAGAAGGGAGAGCTTGTTTGCTGATAGGGTAAGTCCTTTGTGTGAAACTGAAGGTACCTCTGCAGTATATTTCTTCGTGGCATGAAAGTAAAACATTGCTAACCATGGACTGTAAAATACTCTTCCTTAAACAATATTGTGCTTCGTTCCTGTTCAATGTGAAGCTGCATGAGGATTGAGGACTTTTTCTTTCCTTGCCGAGTTCTAAGTTTTCTGACCTATTAGTTGATACTTGTCATAGTATTCTCGGAAATGCCAACTATTGTCTATTTTCTGCAGGTCTTTGACTTGTTTGATACAAAGCATAATGGAGTTTTAGGTTTTGAGGAGTTCGCTCGTGGACTCTCTGTATTCCATCCACAAGCTCCCATCGAACAGAAAATCGATTGTATGTCTCTGGCTCTGTGAATGCTTGTTTATTTGTTGTCCTTCCAATTCTAAATTTGAGAACATTAGGGGTCATAATAAGCATGAAGCCCAAAAGGCGTATGTTATATAGTTTTGCTATTCAACACCACCGATCTAGGGAATAGGGATCAATAACTTCCCGAAAACATGTCAATATCAGATGGCTATTGATTTTTCTTGTACATTGCACCCTATTCTATAGCATTATAATGATACTTTTCATTCGCATTAGCTCTCTTCCAGTTCTCTGTGATTTGTTGAATGGTCAAGTAGCGCAAAATTATGAAAGGAGGGGGTATGCCTTTTCTGTGCACTTTTATACGTCAACAGTTGTTCTTGTGTGAGTCTATTAACACAAACTTACCTGTTTTAATTTTGCAGTTTCTTTTAAGCTATATGATCTCAAGCAACAAGGCTACATTGAGAGGGAGCAGGTGAGTTGTAATTCCTGTTATAAATATTGTCGAGCTGGATATGGGTTAGTGATTGACGCAAAATTAACCATTATGTGCCTGTGAACATGACACATTCATTCATTAAGTTCAGCAAGGATTCTAAACTCATTGTACAAAATGAGTTGTTCGTAGCTAACTCAGTCTTGGACCAGCTCTAGTTGACATGCGTGATTATTGCAAAATTCCATGTTGTAAATCCATCTATAACTCATTTTGCACCTGTAACAGAAAATCAGAATAATCACTTCTCTTGTCCAATTTGCAATATCAAAGATAGAAAATTACTGACTCGCCTTTACTACTTTTTTTTTTTTTTGGTGCTAATGAGCCACAAGGGCAATATAATTACAAATGGGGGTGGGGGGATTTGAACCTGAGACCTATCGTACACAGGCCCTCGGTCTTAACCACTAGGCCAAAACTTCATTGGTGGCAACTGTTATTGTCTAGTATTATCTTGGTTTGTCTCCGAGGTAAGTAAGTGTTCTTACTTTGACATGTTTTTTAACTTTTTTATACAGGTGAAGCAAATGGTTGTGGCCACATTAGCTGAAACTGGTATGAATCTTGCAGACCATGTCATAGAAGAAATCATCACCAAGGTGCTATATCAAACCCTCCCTTTGACTACTTTTATGGGTTCATTTGATATTGTCAACACTCTTATGAATTTTGCAGACCATGTCATAGAAGAAGTTTGTTGCAGACATTCATCTTTGACCTGTTATTTGTCATTTACATATTCCGACTTTAATTGCTGTAAAAAAAATGTCATAAACTTCAATTTATTCCTGGTTCTATGTGCAGACCTTTGCTGAAACAGATACCAAACAAGATGGTAAGATTGACAAAGAAGAATGGAGAACCCTTGTCTACCGACATCCATCTCTGTTGAAGAACATGACCCTTCAATATTTGCAGTAAGTCCGAACAATTGCTAGGTTCATAGTTTTAGATTTTGATTGTTGGACAAGTGAATAACAGAAATGTCATTATTGGTTTTTCCTGAATCCTGATGTTTTTATTCGTGTTTGGCAGGGAAATTACAATTACATTTCCGAGCTTTGTGTTCCATTCTCAAGTTGATGATACCTGAGTTCCATTCCAGTTTTGATCTTTGGATCGTCGTTTCATCTTGTTTATTTTATTGATTGATTTTGCTTTTACCAGACGAATATTCAGCATGGGTTTTTTTCCTTTGTGGAACCCTTTTGTACAGACTGCAGAGGTTCTTGCTTCACAAACTCTTATGAATTATGATTAGCTTTCAAATAATGTAATTTCTTTCTTTTGCATACTTGTTCTCTGTTGTGTTCTTTTTAACCCTTCTTTGAGTCTTGAGAACGGACAAACCATAATTCGTTGTTTCAAGCTAAAGCAAACTACCTTGTTTGAACCAAAGTTTTGGCCCTTAGATCCTTGTTGCTAGTTGTTGAACAAAAGTTGTTTTACCGTGTATTTTTTGGCGACAAAGGTTGCAAAATTTTAAGAACATAATGTTACCAAGTTATATTGTTCATTCTTGTGTTACTTGTGTTCTATAACCTGCAACATTTTTGGCCATAACGAATAGGATCTTTTCATATTTATCACCTTTTAGATTTCGAGTTTTTGTATTTACCCCTTATAAAATATAATTTTATATTTACCACCTTAATTTTATGAAAAATTTCGTAGTCACCACTTTTTAACAAATATCATTCGATTTTTCATCCATGTGAAGCCACTTAACCAACTTCTTTAATTTTCCTCCTCTTTCATCAGGTTTCCCAGGTTTCCCAGGTTTCCAATTCAAAAAGTTAGTTAAATAGGGTTCACATAGATTGAAAGTTAGATGAAAACCGTTAAGAAGTGGTGAATTTAAAACATTTCATAAAATTTATGTGGTAAATATGAAATTACATTTTATAAGGTCGTAAATACAAAAACCCGCAACTTAAAGTGTAGTAAATATCAAAATATCCTAACAAAATAAGTAAACATTGTATTAATATTTGAAACAATTGTGAGACTCGAAAAAGGTCAAATTTCCTAAGAGCATGATCAACCACAAGTCTTAAGATATGAGTTGTGCTGACATGGTATATGATTCATCGGTCTTAAGATCAGACGTATAGAAATTGTAGCATTGAAGTAGACAAGTCTTATCAAAGTCTTAAAGTGAATCTTGAAAAATTTAAGACTCAACTTAAGACTTGGTATGTGAGTTAAATTAAATAATAAAATGATATTTTACATAAATTTACAAGTCTTAAATGATTTAATAGGTGAAGACTAAATTTGATTGAACAGTCTTAAACAATAATTTAATTATTTAATATTAATGAAATGCTGACATGTCAAATGAAGAAAATCTTAAGACAAGACCCCCTTGATCTTGCTCTAATGCTTTACTTAGAATCCGAGAAACCACCGAAGGATATTGAGTGGTTTTGGTGGGAGAAAACAAGTGAAAATTTGGCGTAAGTGAGATTGGTCGGAGGGAGAAACAATGATCCTTTATCAAAATAAGTGTTCCAAGTATTAAAAAAATGACGAATATTTAAGAACGAAGGAAATACACAATATTTACCCAACCAATTCTACACGTTCATGGATGGTCACCCCACAGACCCTAATTACATATTTCGTCTATGATACAAGTAATAGCAAGTAGCTTCTGAGCAGCATATAATAACTTGGGATTAGCATATGATAACGGACAATTAAGATTCTTTTGTACTTCATGTGCAGTTCCAGCTAGATGGCTATACCCAAAGTTTTTGCAGAATGGATATGATTCTGTATAACTAGTTGGCCAAACAAATATTTCCTCCGTCTTTTAATACTCGCAACGTTTGGACTTTTGCCACTATTCATATAATCTACTTTGACTATTCTTAGTGTTTTTTATATAAGATAAAACTATTTTTACAAAATATAGGATCAAAATACAAAATGTAATTTCATTTACCTCAACAGCGATGTCACCCCTTATCTTCAAACAATCATGAAACATTAATCGGTTCAAAGAACAATCACCAAATTTGAACAAAACTTGACCAGCGAGTCTACACGCAAAAGACCAATAAATATCACATGCATGAAGAGAATTTAAGATATAAATGATCAAAGTTGTACATTGGCATGCGTGAAACTAAGGAACGTTGCGAATATTAAAAGACGGAGGAAGTATGAGATTTTTTTTTTTAAAAAAAAAAAAAGTATGCTGCTGGACTTTGAACGCGCAGCCTCTCAGTTTCAACATTATCAGCATCTTTTCATGTTTTGAGCATCTTTACACTGCTATTCTTCTTAACAAGTTACTCAAAACAACTCCAAAGCTTCTTTCTGTCTACCAATCTACTGAAGCAGCTTCTTGCATGATCACAACAAGTTTCCCATCTTCAGACGTTGCACATTGGCCTAATGCAACCTCAACGCGGTCAATATATCTCAAATGTTCTTCAATGGTGAGTATCTTTGATAGGGACTCAGCACACACTTGGGCTCTGGCACGGAGAAGCCTTTGTCTTGTCAGGGAACTTCAGCATATTCTCCTAGCACATCCTATTTAACTCTGCATATATTTTAAACACAAAAAAATTGGTTACCTCAATTCCTTGACTAGTTTGCCAAATGCTAGCACACCTTAAAAGGACGGACAAAAGAAGAAAAATAACTATACAAGGAACAAGTGCTACTGCTGAAAAATAACTACAGATAGAACAGAAATATTAAAAAGATGGAAAGAAATTAAACCTACCACTTACTAGCTTAGTCAACTACCTCCAACTTGGATAGTTGGATCCCTCACTGCCCTCTGCATCTAACAAGTGCTGGCATGTCAACATCAGTTTCTCTAGCATCATCCATCAATTGTTAGACCAAGCTTCAAGGCTGAACCAACAAGTCAACAATCAGTTTTTTTTAACCAATTGCTTTTTGGTTTAGTGGTGATTGGGGCTGAACTTGGTAGGGAGAACCCGTGTTCGATCCCCCGCAACAACAATTGGGAGGGGACTGAAACCTAACCTCCCAGAACTCGCCCTGAATCCGGATTAGCCCTAAGGGTGAACCGAATGCTAAAACAAAAACAAAAAAATTCAGTTTTAGAACAGGAGGAAAACAAAGTCCTTAACAGACTTATCATTCTCCCAACAAACTATGCAGCACTTCCTAATTTGCATATTAAGTTCCCACAAAAGTATGCCTAAAATAGCTAAACTCGGTAAGAACATTAAACTATAACTTACTGGACAATACGACAGGGAATAATAGCACTTCTGATGACATACATAACCCTGCTGCTACAATCTTAGCTTCAGGATGACAACAGCTTGTTGGTTCTACACTTCTACTTCAGACTTTACTCTTTGAACTTCAGATTATCACCCTGTTTCACCAAACCCACACAGAGAGCGTTTAAAAGAAAGTTTATGTGACATGTGGCGCTCTTCTTATGGGTGGTTTGCTCAATGTAATCTTCATACACATTAAAAAACATATCAAACTTGGTTTGCATAAGGTTTGAACCAAGAAAATATAAGTAAATGTGAATGTAACCCGGCATCGCCCGGGCCCAAAAACTAGTTTTTTTAAAAGAAGTCATAATGAGTTCAGGGAAAGCACTCGAGCAAATCCGTTCCAAACGATAAATAAGTAGAGGCTGGAATTCATCAACTGATTACAAAAAAATACCCAACATTTTTTTGCAGTTTCCTCCTGTGCTTTTCCTTCAGTTGCAACAGAAATATGTGTATAATCAGTGAGCTTATTTACAACTTAGTCAAAATTCATTAAACATGAAAACCGTGTCCTCATTCAGTGCTTGAACAGCCAACAGGTACAAAAACAATTGATAACTCTAGTGCAAAAGCTGAATCTTTAACAATGGACAAGTAAGCAGGTAAACAAACAGAACAAACTGTAGAAGCAAGTTGAAGAAACCAAACTCCTCTAAACTGGAAACCTTTTAAGTTTTAACTTCACCTGTGAAATAATCAACATTCCATAAAAACAATTGACAACTTTAGTGCAAAAGCAGAATCTTTAAAAATGGAGAAGTAAGCAGGTTAACAAACAGAGAGCAAACTGTAGAAAGTCAGTTGAAGAAACCAAACTCTCTAAACTGGAAACCTTTTAACTTCGCCTGTGAACTAATCAACATTCCACAATTACAGTTTCCCCTGTTGGCTGTTGCAGAAGCAAATTATCAATTAATAATAAAGCAGCAAATAGAAGAACAGAACCAAAATATTGGAAAAAGGCAAACACAAATCTACGCAAAACAAAACTATATAGATCGATTAAAATGTGCTAATCACTTGTCTTTAGTCAAATCTAAACAAAAGGCCCCAATAAAACATGGCACAGCTTGCCACCCAAAAAAATTCCCATTGTTCAAAAGACCTCACTCACTCACATTAAACAGGGGCAACGACAAAGATAGCGTATTAAAAAAGACTACTACCACTAAATAATTCCTGATAAAAAGCTAGAAAGTAGAAACCACCACCATCAAGCTTAGTCGACCTCCTCCATCTTGGATCCCTCGGTATCGACCTCCTCAAGTGCAGGCATGTCGACATCAGCTTCACCTTCATCATCGTCAATGCTCAGACCAAGCTTCAACATCCTGTGAATACGGTTTCCGAAAGTGTTTGGCTCGTCAAGGCTGAAACCAGAGGTCAAAAGGGCAGTCTCGAACAAAAGAAGAACCAAGTCCTTAACAGACTTGTCGTTCTTGTCAGCATCAGCCCTCTTCCTCAGCTCGTCCATGATGGGGTTCTCGGGGTTGATCTCCATGGTCTTCTTAGACGACATGTAACCAGCCATGCTGGAATCCCTCAAAGCTTGTGCCTTCATGATCCTCTCCATGTTAGCAGACCAGCCGTACTCACCGGTGACCAAACAGCAAGGAGAGTCAACAACACGGTCAGAAACAATAACTTTTTCAACCTTGTCGCCTAGGACGTCCTTGATGACCTTGCATAGACCCTCAAATTTCTCCTTCTGTTCTTCGGCCTTCTTCTTCTCGTCTTCGCTCTCCTCAAGCTTTAGACCCTCCTTGGTAGCAGAGACCAACTTCTTTCCCTCAAACTCCTTGAGCTGACCAACGGCATACTCATCAATGGCATCAACCATGTAGAGGACTTCGTACCCCTTTTTCCTAAGTTTCTCGAGGAAGGGTGAGTTCTCAACAGCCTTCTTGCTCTCACCAGTAATGTAGTAAATCTCACTCTGGCTCTCCTTCATTCTTGTAACGTAGTCCTTAAGGCTGGTCATCTCCTCACCACTCTTGGTCGAGTGGTACCTCAACAACTCAGCGAACTTGGTCCTGTTTGTGGAGTCCTCGTGGATTCCCAACTTCAAATTCTTAGAGAAAGCTTCGTAGAATTTGTTGTAGTCTTCCTTGTTCTCAGCAATTTCAAAGAAAAGCTCAACACACTTCTTGACAAGATTCTTCCTGATCACCTTCAAGATCTTGTTCTGCTGCAACATCTCTCTGGAGATGTTAAGAGGAAGATCCTCAGAATCAACAATACCCTTAACAAAGCTGAGGTACTCTGGGATCAAGTCTTCACAGTTGTCCATGATGAAGACACGACGAACGTATAGCTTGATGTTGTTAGGCTTCTTCTTGGTGTCAAAGAGATCAAAAGGTGCTCTCTTAGGCACAAAGAGGACAGCCTTGAACTCCAACTGACCCTCAACAGAGAAATGCTTCACTGCCAAATGCTCTTCCCAGTCGTTGGTGAGACTCTTGTAGAAAGCAGCATACTCCTCCTTGGTGATCTCTTCTGGCTTCCTCATCCAGATTGGCTTTTGCTTGTTAACAACAGTCCATTCATTAGAGACCTCCTTGATCTTCTTTTTCTTCTTCTCTTCTTTCTCTTTTTCCTCATCGACATCCTCTACTTTACCTTCCTCATCCTTCTTCTCTTCTTCGTCCTCGTCATCAGATATCTCCTTCTCAATGGTCTTCTCGGTCCATAGAGAAATAGGGTAGCTGATGAACTCAGAGTGCTTCTTGATAAGATCCTTGAGGCGACGCTCTTCAAGGTACTCAAGTTGGTCCTCCTTAAGGAAGAGAGTAATTTTTGTACCCCTGCCAATGGACTCCCCAGGGTCCCTGGTCACTGTGAAGGAACCACCAGCTTGAGATTCCCATACGTATTGTTCATCATCGTTGTGCTTTGTTGTGACAATAACCTTCTCTGCAACAAGGTATGCAGAGTAGAAACCCACACCAAACTGACCAATCATACTGACATCAGCTCCAGCTGACAAAGCTTCCATGAATTCCTTTGTTCCAGACCTGGCAATGGTACCCAGGTTGTTCACCAAATCTGCAATAACACACAATCAGTATATAGTAGATGTAATTGAAAATAAATAAGAAACTATTAGCAGAAAGAAATAGAATTGATTAAAATTGATTTAAAACTTACCAGCCTTGGTCATTCCAATACCACTGTCAATGATTGACAGAGAGTTGTTGGTCTTGTCTGGGACAATATGGATAAAGAGCTCTGGCTGAGCATCGAGCTTGCTTTTGTCGGTCAAGCTCTCAAAACGGATCTTATCCAAAGCCTAGAGAGATTTAGAAATCATTAGGTTGGTATTCAGCGTATATGACTTAAAACTTTAGGAATCTAAACAATCTATGAGTATTAGAACTAAGAATACGTCAACAATCAATCCTTCAGCAGAATACAGAATTCAAAACGTAAGCAACAAAAACAGAATCATTGTACAGGAAGTAAGAATATTAAACACCAATTCCAGTAACGAATCGTTGCCACATCAAATAAACACTAGCACAAAAGAGCATGTAAACACAGACAGAGCATCACCAAGAATGATTGCATTCATAAGTAAAAACTATACACCTGTGCAATATAATTATATACAAGCATTACACAGACGGATCAGATGAAAAAGTCTACACTTAACACATTGCCAATTATGTCTAGCATTAACAACGAATCTCTGTTGAAACAAAACGATGATCTGTATAATAGTCACCGCATATACAAACTAATGTTATCATGGCGCTTATATGCGTGAGCACGAAACATAATCACAAGTTCATGCCACCTAAATAATCCTTATCATAACAGTCAGACATCTCAGTGTTGTTTTGATTCATGGCTAATATAGTCAAGGAACTCTGATATTCACTTTAGTGCACAATTCGATAATAAATCAAATCGAATTAAGAACATAAATGTTCAATTTCTGTTTATAATTAGTCAAAAGATTCAAGTTTAGGCAATTCAATTATTGAACTCTAATTGATGTTGGTGCACATAATTTCAAAATAAAATCAACATCTTTACAGATCGAATTGAAAACAAGTCAAATACAAAGTCAAATACTCCATATCAATACCACGAAACATCAACAATCCACAAACATGAACACACTCACAAAAATCATCATCATAAAACAGGATCCAAAACACAGAATTATCTAAGTAAAACCTAACTCAGGATCGCTAAAAACGTATGAAAAATCATATACGTATGCACCAAATCAAGCATCGGTAATCCGAAACAATAATAAAACAGATAAATTTGTATAAATGATAGATAGAGAAAGAGGAGAGAAAGAAAACATACATCGGAAGAGTTACTGATAAGCTCACGAAGAAAGATCTCCTTGTTGCTGTAGAAAGTGTTGATGATGAGACTAAGAAGCTGGTTGATCTCAGCTTGGAAGGCAAACGTCTCGGCTTCCACCATTGTTACGGATTCTCTGACCTTGTAGATCGACTTTGAATTGAGGAGAGAGAACTGAGGAAAGGAGAATGGGAGGTTAGGGTTTAAGGAGTAAGAGGCGGAATGAGAGTGGGGAAGGAGGGAGTTTTATAGGGGGTAATATATTAGGGTTTCTAGATCCTTCTATTTGAACGTGAAAGCTTATGAAAACTCGGAGCGGATTTTTCTTTTTCTTTTTTTTGGGTGATTGATTAGTTGGAAAGAAGGGGGAATGGGAATTTGTGGGGGCTCTCATTTAAAGGAAAAGCAAAAATTAAGAGGGGTTTGTTTAACTTTGGGATGATGCAATTGGAAGTGACGTGGTTGTCCATGAGTGGGTGCTATGCAGGAAAATGTTTGGTTGATCCTAAGGGTTGGCAACCCCTAAGATACATATAACATAAAATAATACTCCCTCCGTTTCTTTTTGTTGTATCCGTTTCCTTTTTAGTCGTTTCATAATGTTGTATCCACTTAGAATCTTTTCTATTTTTGGACATATATTTTTTCCTAAAATACCCTTACATTTCAATCTAATTACCATAATACCTAAAGATTCTACCCATATTCCCACCTAATTTTCCCCACCCATAATATTTAATTAATTTACTTTCCCAACCAAAATTATTTAATTACTTTCCACTTCCCCAAAACCCCCCATCTCTCTCCTCTCACTCCTCTCGTCCCTCACACGTCTCTCACTCTTTCTTTTTCTGAGATTCATTTTTTCTCTCTCTCCTCCAAAACTCCATTTCACTCCTCCTCCAAAAACTCCAAAAACTCCATTACTCCTCCAAGATTCAAAGACTCACATTTCTCTCTCCTCCAAAAACTCCATTACTCCTCCAAGATTGAACCCAAATTCAAAGAAATTTTCTAAGATTGAATTATCAGATTTTTTCTCTCTCCTCCCAAAACTATGTGATTTTCTTCATTCTTCTTCTTCTTCTTCTTCATTTTTCTCCTCCGCAACCACCACCACTACCACACCTCCGCCGCCTTTGCTGCCTCCACCACCATTCTCTGGAAAAAAAAAACTCTATATCAAGGCTTTAGATGGTGAAATTCGACCATAAAAATTCTAGATCTAGAGTTTTCATGGTCGAATTTGACCTCAAAATCTTCAAAATCTTCAAAATCTTTGAATTTGTGTTCGTTTTTTCTAGGTTCGTTGAATTTTTGTTGAATTTTTCTTCGATTTGTTTTTTGGTAAAACTCTTTTTTTCTGGGTAATTTTTCTGGGATTTTTCTGGGTAATTCTTCGATTTTTCTAGGGTAATTTTTCTTCGATTTTTGTGGTGAAATTCGTTGAATTTTTGTTCGATTTTTCTTGGTAATTTCGGTGATTTTTTGTTCGATTTTTGTGGGTAATTTGGGTGATTTTTTTTTTTCGATTTTTCTGGGTAATTTCGGTGATTTCTGGGTAATTTCGATTTTTCTGGGATTGTTGAATTTTTGTTCGATTTTTCTGGGTAATTTCTGGATTTTTCTGGGTAATTTCGATTTTTCTGGGGTTGTTGAATTTTTGTTCGATTTATTTTAAAAAAAAAATCGGTGAATTGTTTGTTCGACTTTATGGGTTCGTTGAATTTGTTCAATTAAGGTGAAATTTTGTTGGTGATTTTTGTTCTTGAATAATGGTAATTTTTGTTGGTAATGTTCTTGAATTTTTGTTGGTAATGTTCTTGAATTTTTGTTGGTAATGTTAGTTGAATTTTGTTTGGTAATGTTAGCCCAGTGAGGGAGAAGAGAACCTATAATCTGATCTATTATTATTATTAATAAAATATATACCTTTTCTCTTATTTCTTTATTATTTTCTCTATCTTTCATTTATTCCAATCTCTTACACACAATCATTTCTCTTACACCCAATTATTACACTTATACCCATACAAACCAAGATTCTATTTTTCTTAAAAACCCCCAAGATTCCAAATGGATACAACATTTAGAAATGGAGGGAGTATATATACATAATTAATTGAATAGAGAGAGTGTTGCATGTAAAGTTTCAATGCATTTGTAACCAATCAAAATTCAATATTGAAAGGGTTACCAACCCTTAGGGTCACTCTATCATTGTCCTGCTATGCAATATAATGTGGGGTAGAATTTAAAGGTGATTAAGGCGTTTTTGGCTTAATTTCAATTTAAGGACTTACTCCCTCCGTATTTATTTAAGAGATACACTTGGCCGTGCACGGGTATTAAGAAAAAAAATTGAATGAAATAAAATAATAAAACAAGTGGGTTTGAGTAGATATTTTAATAAGAAAAACAAGTGGGGACCATGTCATTTTAGGGAGTAAGGGGTGGGGGTGGGGTGTAGATATATTATTTAATTAGATGGTGGGGTTGATAAGTTACTAAAAATGGCAAGTGTATCTCTTAAATAAATACGGCCGGAAAAGACAAGTGTATCCCTTAAATAAATACAGAGGGAGTATTTGGTTGTTCAGTTCAGAATCATTCAGTTCAGTTCAGTTCAGTTCCGTTCAATTTAATTCAACTTAACTTAATATCCATAAATTTTTTAGGACTCAGGACATTGGGGCTCGTGCTGCTGCTCATATTTTCACCAGGATAGGTTTTGCTATAGCCAGAGGAGCGGGGGCCCAGATTGTATCTCGGCTTCCCACTAACCATTTGTAAATTATTTGACTTTGTTGCCATTTGATTTATAATAATAATAATAATAATAATAATAATAATAATAATAATAATAATAATAATAACAATAATAATAATAATAATAAAAATAAAAATAAAAATAAAAATAAATAATATAAGAAGTATATAGAAAGCAACAAAAGGACATGGAACAACCTAAGAAAGAATATGAGAAGAGTAAACCCAAAGCGAGATCGGAGTAGGAAGACCATGAGTGACGAAGTTCTTTTCCCAAGCCCATTTGAATTTCTCTTACATTCTACGTTCCAAAAACGGAGTCAGCATAGCCAATAGCGTAGCCATAAGCACGACGTCTACTCTTTCTCTTATAAAACTCATTCACATTCATGAGCAGCTACTTTGGAACAGAAAGAAGCTACCACGCCACGGATTCTCCGATCAAGCTTGCATCCGCGCAAGTACGAGAGTATTAAGTTTTACAAAACTCATTTCTCAGTGCCAAAACAGATGTACTCCATACGTCCCAAAATTATAGTCTTGTTTTCTATTTCGGCCATCCCGGATTTATAGTCATGTTTGCCTTAGATGTGCATAAAGAACTTGAAATGAATCGTAGTATCTCTAACTAAGCATATAAAACATAAAAAAGGTTTATAAAGTGTCCTTAGGTTCATTTGTTGTTATCTGGGATCGAAAATGTCATTTTGGGCCAAATATACACTTTCTCACTTCCCATACACTATACTTCACTTTTTACACTTTCTCATACACTATATTCCACTTTTTACATTTTCTCATACACTATATTCCATTTTCTCACTTTCTCATACACTTACCCTCTTTCTCATACACTATATTACACTTTTCTTAAAACCCGTATTTTTAGTAAAATTTGATTATAACTTTGGGACGGGAAGAGTAGTATTTCTTAAATACTACTCCCTCCGTCCCTTAATACTCTACCAAAAGTTAGTGTAAGAGTGCATGCTTTCTATTCACCCGATTTTCACCTATTTTTCTACAACTTATCTTATATGAGTTTATTTGATCTTATCTAAACTTATTTTAATTAAAAGTTATACTTGTTCAATCCTTATTTTACCCCAACCTAACTAAACTTATTTGATTTTTCTATGAAATAAGTGAAAATAAGGTGAATATAAAATGCGTTTTTAATATGTCGGAATTCGATCCTCTTGATAGTCGCTCCTCTCTCTCTCTCATTTTTCTCTCTTCTCTCTCATCTTTTAGGGTTTTAGTTTTCTTTGTCGCCTAGGCCAAAAATAGTCTAATTTCAGAATAAATTAGACTATTTCCGACCCTTTTTTCTTGTTTTTTCATTGTCTTTTCTTTATGTTTTGGCTTGTTTTTTTTTTTCCCGTTGATTTGTTCCCAAGTTATTATTGGGTTGTTCGGTTGTTCCCAATTTGCTTGGGTTTTTCCTAGAGTTTTCTATGATTTTTTTAGGGTTTCAATAAATGGGAAGGAGATTTGGATTCATACAGGTTTAGAGTTGATCAGAAAAATTCGTGCGCAGATTACGAAAGACTCTACTTGGATGCGAAAACATCGAAAATCACTGCTCGCGTTAAGCTAGAAGCGGTGGAGTACGAGATGTGATCTAGGATGCAGAATAGTAATTGTCTTGATTGTTACAGTTATGTATTTTCTTTAAATATGTGGTATGCAGATCTATTTTATCATTATAGATGTCGCATGGATGATTACTCCGTATTAATGAAAATGTTATTCCCCGTCAAAAAAAGGGTGAACATAAAATAACCTAAGTATCAAGAAACCCATCAAACCCAGTTGAATGACCTGCTTGAGTGATGTACAGTGTACACACTTAATGTTAGGATCCAATATTTCTTTACTTGTATTTTGCTTATCTATTACTTTATAAGACTTTTCTAATAGTTTTCTAGGTTTTAGATATTATTATATTTTTGTCAATCCAACAAGCACTGGAAGTTTAAAGACAATTCAAAATAATATCTCTCACCAGAACTTGCATTTGCTTAATTACTTGCTTGTTGTCAGCCTTTATAGATATCGTGTTGTCGCTCATTTGCTCATTTTTAAGTTTTTCAAGAATCAACCGAGTTTTCCCAAACCAGTTACATGCTCGTCGTCAGTCCCACTTGTGCCTCCGTGCGCACATAAGCGTCACGATCGACCATCGCTCTTGTCGCCAATAGATAAGAGTGCTCATTCTGAATCAAGCACCCGTTCGTGCCCTTCAATCTTTGAGATACACTTTTCGTACAAGGTTTGCACCCTTACTGCCCATCAAGTACGCGCCGCACGATCAAAACACTCGGATCGTGACACTTAGGCCCCGTTTAGTTCACCTTATTTCTCATGATTTGGTCTGATCTGGTCTGATCTGAACTTATTTTTTCTGATCTGGTCTGATCTGAACTTATTTTTTCTAATCTAATCTGGCCTGATCTAATCTGATTAAATCTGAAATAAATAATACTCCCTCCGTATTTTTTTAAGAGATACACTTGCCTTTTCCGGCCGTATTTATTTAAGAGATACACTTGCCATTTTTAGTAACTTATCAACCCCACCATCTAATTAAATAATACATCTAATATACCCTATCACCCACCATCATATTAAACAAATATTTTCATAAACCCACCCCACCCTCCACCCATCAAAATGACATGGTCCCCACATATTTAATTATTAAAATATCTATCCAACCCCACTTGCTTTATTATTTTATTTCATTTAATTATTCTTCTTAATACCCGTGCCCGATCAAATGTATCTCTTAAAAAAATACGGAGGGAGTAGATTTTGAAATAAGGTGAACCAAACATGACTTAGTCACTAACTTATACCATCAACTGATCGGTTCACCTTCATTTGAAATAAAAATATTTTCGTCAAATCAAACCAAGGGAACCCACTCTCTTTTATTTTCCAGCATAGCTTTATCTAGAGAAAATTATGAAAATCAAACCACTTTACACAACAATGGCAGTCACTCGACTCATTCCTGCAGCGATTCCTGCCACTTTGCCACAACTAACAATTCCTCTTTCCCGCGCTTCATTGCAACAGAGGTACATTCAATTTCAACCCCTTTCTAAATTCTTAATTTCAACTCATCGTAATTCATGTTCTATGAATCCAATCAAAATTCATGCTTATTTTGATGTTCAACACCAGCTGTTCTTAGAAGAATTTTGCCTGTTTAGATAATTATCTGCAATTTGAAGTGAAGTATGATTCAATTGACTATTGAGGAGCTTTTGTTGATAGCACTACTATGAATTTTTTTCAGGCTAATTTGACACATATGATGCTTATGTGTGTATTCTCTTTTGAAGTTGGGTTTTTGATAATTTTGCTAGGGTTTTTGATAATTTTGCTAGGGTTTTGGATTCCATGAAAAGGGCATAGTTTTTTTGCCTGGTTTTGATAATGTGTCATGCGGGGGTGTGGATAATTGGTTAATGATATTCAGAATCACAGATTGAATTTCTGGATAAGAGAAATTGTTGCATGTAATTGAAAAATATGGGCATACTTGGCTGTAATGCCACATTATCACTGTAAAATTGAATGGCCTGTCTGTCACTAAGCCATATTAATCCGTTTTAGACAGAAATGATATGCAATTGTCATACCTTATCTCATGTCGTTATTGGATAATGATCTGAAACCAATGTATGTTATTCACCTAAGAATTGCAAATGTCAGTTAGTCTAAGGCCTTGTTCGGCAAAACTAGCAGTAGCGGGTAGCGTTTAGCGGTTGAGTAGCGGGCTGTTGGAGTAGCGGGTAGCGGTCAATAGTAGCGGTTAACGGTTAGCTGTCAAAATAGCGGGCAACTAGTATGAATGTTTGGTAAAAGTAGCGGTTGAGATTGTAAAATACAATAAAACGCTACCCGCTACCTTCAAACTTTATTTAATTTTATCAAACGCTACCCGCTACCTTCAAACTCTACTATTTTTAACGTTTGACAAAAGCTACCCAACCGCTACCTCTACCGCTAACCGCTACCTCACCCGCTACCTAACCAAACACTTGCAAATTTTACAAGTAACGTTTTGAACAGATCAAAACGCTACCCGCTACCTCAAACGCTACCGCCGAACACGCCATAAGAATTGCAAATGTCAGTTGTGCTATACTTGGTTTCGAGAGTGAGGGGGGTACTAAGAATTTTGTTTCCCGATTCTCTTCCGGTTGTTTGTATAAGATAGTAGTTAATAAATAGTTTTGGGCTCAAAATAGTTTAATAATAAGGCGGAGAAGATTTTCCTTACTCAAGAGAACGTTGTACTCTCTTAGTCCCTTTAGGTCTCCCTCCCCTCCCCATGTTGCATTCTAAACAATGCACTTTTTCTTCCTTCTATTATTCCCTCCATCTTCACTCTGTACTTCTCTAATTACTAAAGCAAGGAACCAAGCTATGAAATCTGATGTCTTAAAGCTGATTTTTATCCAAGTATATTTTTATCCAAGGAAGCAAGGAACCAAGTATACTATACAATTCAAAATATTGTCCTTGAATCAGATACAGCTTTAGAGGTTTATTTCTCAAAAGCCATGCACCAGTTGATGAAACTTGAGGTTCACATTTGGTTGAGAATATTGCAGCATTCTTCCTTTCGCAAAGAAACCATAAAAATAACAAAGAAGACGTATACCGCTACTTCTCTTCTACGCACAGCAGTCAGGCTTACTTAAACTTCAACAAGACAGACAGAACCTTTATAATCAAACTGTCTAGAAAAAGACGCAAACTTATCTGATTTCTTGGAGAAATAACAAAGACAGACGGAGAGTAGCTCTGGATCTCTTTACCAAAAGAAAATTACTGTATTTGTGTAGATTTCACTGAATACAGTGTCCAAGACAAGAAGTGGACCTTGTTTTTCAAACAAATTTTGGCAGAAGCAAGGTTGACTGGGAGGAGAAATTATTACACCCTCGCTTACTTTCTGCCAACGATGTCTTAAACTCTTAACTTGTGAAAACATACCGCCATGTTGAATGTATCATGAGTTTGCTGAAATCAGAAGATTTTTAGCTCAGTGTCTGTTTCATTTTATTTGTTAATTGATATATTGTTTTTTTTAATGCATTTTCCTCTGTAGTTCTACACGTGTGCAAACTAACGTATAATCTCCATTGTCAGATACAGTGGTGCAACGAGGAAACTCAATGTTACTGCAAATTACCCTGTTTGTATGTCTGCTTCTTGGACTGTTAGTAACCTTTCGAGGAGGATGTTACTTTTCATGGGAGCTGTACCTATCTTGTCTAATGTAAATCTTGCTCTCGCTGCACCCATCCCTCAGATGGAGGAGCCTGAAATACTTCGGTAAAATGCCAAGTTTGTTCAGTGTCTCTCTTTTCTATAACAGGCGTGCTACTTAACCCCATTTTCCGTGTGAATGGCTTTTGATTTTTGAAGTATCCAGTACCAGGAAGCTTCCAAGTGGAGTAAGATTTCAAGGTATATTATCATAGGACATCATGCTATTTTCACTTGCAAAGTGCTAGTTTAGATTATATTCCTGTACTATGTTCCCTGTGTGTTATAAGTTATAACATGAATGGAGTCGCTCTTCTAGTTACGCTATGTTCTGACCCGAGTCCTTGAGGCACCTGGGAAATGGCATTTTTCTATACGATGCCCTTAGAACTCAACCCAACCGAGCCCTGGTTCATAGTGAAAATTTCTGCTGCAAAAAGTAGCTTTCAATAGAGTTTAGAATTATGGTTTGTTTAATAATGGCAGGCCTTGGCCAAAAAATTATGAGGGGGCAAGGTTTGAAACTTCAATATCTTACTGAATATAAAAGTATAGGAAAAATTACTTTAAATAATCCAACATTTCGACGATTTCCCGTTAATAATCCAACCTATGAATTATTATCTAATAATCCAACCTTTATACCTCGTTAACTTGTATTAGACCCAAATGACCGAAAACCGGGAAAGAAGGTCAACTCTCTTGAAGCCTTTTTTCCCCTTCACCTCCTTCCTCCTAACTCCTCTACCTCCATAGCCTCTTTCTGATATCTCCTCTTCTCCCCTCCCTGCTACTGCCATAATGTCATCCCAGAAAATCGCCCCCGACCAAGAAATACTAAGCGCGGCACACTCCAATCTCGTCTGGGCCTCTCCGACAAGTTCAACAAGGAACACTCCAATCTCGTCTGGGCCTCATCCTCCGATTTCGATGCTCCCTTTGAGTGGGTCAGCCTCTACTAACGTGGTGGTGGAGAGAGTTTCTCCGGCGACCATGGTGGGGCTTAGGCCTACTTCTGAAAGTGTGTCTCGTCAATTGGATTTATCAGGAGACATGGAGCAGCTTCAACAAGCAGCAACAACTTGGTTCGAAAATAATCGGCGAGCTTCAAAGGGTATGCTCCTTGATTTCATCTCTTCAACCATAACAAATGGCGATTTTGTTGCTTGTTTACAACAAAGTGCTCTTGACCTATGGTAATTAAGCCATGGGTGGCTGATTTCGATTTCACGAAGGAAATTCTGAGAGAAGCTCCACTTTGGGTTCATCGATGGCGGTGGTGTTGGAGACATCAACGAGGAAAGAAGGAAACGAGAAGAACCCAAAATGAATACAAAAGGAAAAAAGAAAAGAAAAAAAAAATTATATTTTAAAAATAAAAATAATTATGACGAATAGTTGAATGACACGTGTGCAGGTTACCTGTTATATTGGGTTGGTGACCGGTTAGGTGCAATAAAAGTTAATGGGTTGCAAAGGTTGGATTATTAAATAATAATCCAAATGTTGGATTATTAACGGAAAATCGTCGAAAGGTTGCCTTCAATCAATATGTCACCGACATTTTTATGTATATTTTAGCTTTATAATTTCAAATACTTACCAGAGGCTGACCCCAAATGACCCCGGTGGAAGATCCTCCCCTGGTCTGTAGGCTTCTTGAATGAAACGCCTTGCCCTTTTGTGAAGATGTGCATACATCCCTTTTAGAGTTATCTATGTTTTTCTCATCCAAGTGTGCTCCAAAGAGGGTATAACAGTATTGGAGTTTGCATATTAGAGAAAGAATATGATATGCGAATGGGTGCTAACAACCTTACCGAGTACCATCAGCAGAGCTACAATACCTGTTTATTGCCTTGACCTAGTAGGTTATGCTGTATTGGATAGGTAATTTGGAGGGAAAGAGAGGGAACTCAAGAATGAGAAAGTGAAGAATTCAAATATTCAATCTTCACATGTTTGGATATGACTTGGGGGAGAGCGGAGGGAGGGAATGGTAGGGATCCATTTTCCTTCCCTTTTAATAAACCAAGTTCTTCCAGTGTTGGAAAGATTTGAAAGGAAATGCAAGGCCCTCCCTCCCTCACCTACCTTTCTATTCTATCTCTTTCCCTCCCCTCCTTTTCCTTCCACAATAGCTATCCAAATATAGTGTTAGCCCTTGTCAGAAATTTGGAAGATGGAGGCAAGGGATAGATTCTTTCAACTATTATGTTCGCAAGATCTTTTCTTCGAACATGAAGTACCCTCGTGACACTGGGAACTCCGGAGAAGACATGGTGACACTTCTAGACCAAGTGCATTCAGGTAGGATTAGGATCCACTCTGGCATCAGTCCTTGACCCTCAAATGAAAATCTTACACCCCTTAAAACCTATCAGATATCATTTATGCAATTCCAAAATATTTGTATTGACTATGCTCTGTGCATATAATCCAGCCATAGAAGTTCTCTGAGTTTAATGTGGTCTTTTTCAGATATTGTTGATGGAGAGGGATCAGAAGCCAATGAAGGGGATGTTGTAGCATTTAATTATGTTTGTCGGCGATCAAATGGGTATTTTGTTTACAGGTATTTGAATTAACTTCATGCCCCCCTCCCCACCCTGATAATTTTATCAGATATTGTTCTTCTTAGAATAAAATTTGACTTCTCTATTCCCATCATTGTGATTCATTCTCTTTCTTTCACCTTGTTTTCCATCAACTTCTGAAAACTATGCTCTATTATTTCACTCCTCTTCCTCTACTATTGTGCAAACTACTGGTTTGTTCCCAGACTCATTCTGTTTTATGCTTATGATTCAGTACTGTAGATCAATTTACTGGAGAAGCCATGCCTGTTACACTTCCACTGGATGAGAAGCAGGTAAATAACCTCTAGGAATGGAGTTCTAGGAAGAAATGATAAGATTCTATGAATAATACTCGTATCCCTTATATTGTTGCAATGGCTTGTTGGTACACTGTTTTTCTGCTTCTAATTATAACGAGTGAGTACGTGTCTCATTAAATTGCCCGATTCTTTAGAATCTCTGGCTGAGTACTCCATTTCCACGCAGGTTTTATCATCGATTAAGAACATTTTCTCTTCAGGGTATATTAGTATGTGTTATGCATATTACCCCCCTTACCCCTTTATAGGCAAACCCGCAAAGGACTACATATTTGGGAAATGGTACAGAGTCTACAGACTTACAGTGTGGTGCTTCTTCATACTTAAGAACTTGTTATATTATCATCTTGGGTAGCATAAGCATCTGTTAGTGTGATTATGATTCCTTTTGGAAGAGAGTTATACTTTTGAGATGTGTAGCAGTGTATGTAACTAATCTGTTGTATTGTAAACAGATCATAAAAGGTTTGAAGGATGTATTGGTTGGCATGAAAGTTGGAGGTAAATTATGAATGACATTTTGCTCGAATATCTGTACTGCTTTTAGGAAGATGTGTTATTTATACTATTGGACTTATGTATTATTACCTGAGTACCTCATGCCTAAACAGCCACTCATATGTGTTACTAATTAGCGTCTCGGACTTGTGTACTATTTTTAGTTCCCTTCCGATTTCTGAAGCTGATTACAATCACTTGGATGTTTATTTTGGTGCACGTTTCCATATTAGGTTGATGCTACCAGTATAGTCTGGATATTCCAGAGGGTGATTTTAAGCATAGTCTGGATCAGTTTCATTCCCCCATTTTCTTATTGAAACAATCCACTCTTTCTTTATCTAGAAGGGGAAATTGCAGCTTTTGACTACCATGTGACAGATTGACATATGCTTAATTAGGTCAAACTCTTGATAGTGACATACTCTGACATAGGTAGATAAATCTGAAAGGTTGGATGCTGGGCATATGTCAAGCATGTTTTCGTATCATCGTATGGTAGATTGAAATTTGAAATCGCAAATGATTAGTTATGAAACTAACCTTAGGCTTTTGGTGGTTTGTTGTAAAAAGCGTTGCTATTTTCCCGGAAAGAAGTTGCAAGTCTTGCAACTCAAAATCTATTTAAATCTCTTAAAAAGGTGTAGGTTATCTACCTTAATTAGTTTAATGACTGGGTTTTTCAGATCACATTTTTTATTTTGCCCTTCTCCTTGCATTTCCTCATATTTTATTCCCTGCTGATGGTCAAGAATTGGGAATTGCTATAGAGAGTCTACGGTAACTCAAGGGAAAGATAATATTGTGTTCATCACTTAAATTCAATTTCAAAGGTCCTTTTAGAGACTAGGGAATATTACATGTCGCTGGAAACCAAAATAAAAAAGTATGAATAACAGGCTCCTTCAGAGACCAGATGTAGCTTTTTTGTGCTTCTTCAGTAAAATGCAGACATCCTCGTGTCTCTTGAGGTTTCTACCTGACAGTGACTGGTTACACTTGATGCTTGTGGTTTCTATAGTGGCAGAAGATAATATGAATGACCCTATTTCTGATATGCTTTGAAGGTTCTAGAATTTCCATGTAATCTACCCAAAAAAGTAAAAATATGACACTTTTATTTTTTAAGAGAAATCTTGCAGGTCAAGTTATTTGTTTTTCTAGGTCTTCACTATTCTAGAAAAAGGGATGGGATGAGGCCGATGTGTTGGTGGTGCTGAATTTTAGAAGGGACGGGGCTTTAATGGTGGCTTAGGTGGGTGGACATTGGAGGATTGAGATATGAGATTACGAGAAGAAAAAAAAAGAGAGGAAGGAGGTGCTGATGGTTGCACTTTTGGCACCTTGTTCATCAAGATTTTGAAACTCCCAAATGTGCCAAGTTTAAAGGAATAATTAGGGACTCCTAGGTGAAACAATACCAAGAATTTTTTGTGCCACTGTATAAGTTTATACAACATATTTTTACGGGTGTATGTTTTTCTTTTGTTTTAATAGTTTGGTATGTGGAATTGTGGATTTTCTTTGGAGTCTGTATGCTGTTTGTTACGGAGTATCTCTATGTTATTAATCTGTATTAACCCTTATCTAATGACCTGATAGTTCCTGTACAAAAGAAAGGACCAGATAGTTACTTTTTCTTGATGTAGTTTTCCATCCTCTTTGACTTCTTTATTGCATCCGATTTGGTTTTAATTTGCTGCACTTAATCTATCCTTCCTCTTTTACATTTGGTGTCCCTTTCTCGATCAACTGACTGAAGTATGCTTTATTGAATACTTCTAGGGAAGAGAAGGGCTTTGATTCCGCCATCAACGGGATATGTTAATGAAAGTTTGAAACCCGTCCCGGAGGAGGTTGTCTTTTCTCTTAGATGTAGTAGTTTGGTTATCTGTTTTTGCTTTTCTCTATATATGCCTAAACATACTTGGACATGTAACTCATATCTCAATATTTGTCTTTTGTTTGACCTTTGAATTCATTTTAATGTATCTCATTATGGTTATTCTTTGCAGTTTGGCCCTCGACGTAGTCTTCTGTCTCATGCGAGCGAGCCCTTGATTTTTGAGGTGCAGCTTTTGAAAATATTGTAATGCCCTGTATATGCTTCGGCTTTCACATGTTGCTTGGTGTGCACAACAGATAAGTTATCATATCTTTCTTTTGTAATATGAAATTGGTTTATCTGAACCTCATTTCTTGATTTCTTGAAGCTTTAATCTAAATGTGTACATTCCTTACAATTATGGATGGCTTGATGATCCTCTCTTTGCATAAGAACAGTTTACTGGTTTCCCCTGTTTTCGTTGGGCTTGTGATTTTTAAATTATCAACCACTGACTAGAGACATAAGGACCATACCACTATTCTAAAGACGATAGCTTATGAGCACAAGTGCACAACCTCCTCTTGTCATCTTTGAAAGCGGGTAAAAATTCTGCTGATTTGTTAAATTTAATACTACTGAGGAGAAAAAATGGTCATGATAATAATGATAAATCATGGAAACTACCTTATCCACTAAAAGCTATGCGAAAACACTACTTAACCAAATACTGTCTTTACCTTCAGTAGAGTTAGGATTAAGTCAAAACTCTAAAAGCTATTGCCGAACAAGGCCCAAGTGATGAGTACAGTATAAGGATAGCACAACTACCATAAGCAACAATTTTTTAATTTTTTTTGTCAAAATCGTGTCATATCCTTGAGTAATGTAAGATTGGTACAACATGACAACTAATTTTGGGCGGATGGAGTAAATCATTCACTTCTCAAATCTTCTCCTCTCCTTACTCTTAAAATTCTATTTTCCTTTCAAACTAAGGCTCCGTTTTGTTTCAACGGACAACATTATGGGGAAATAGTTTTCCTTTGTTTGTTTCCTTACAAGAAAAATTATAAAGAAAAAGAACATAGAAGTGGAAACTAGAGATGGATAGGGGGAGAGAAACAGAAATGTAAGTGATTAGAGAACAAAATGTAGCATTTCCTTATTTCCAAAAGAACATTTGGTTTTCCCCTATGGAAAATTGTTTTCCACCTTTAAATTTGGAAAACCATTTTCCGGGAAGTGTTTTCCGTCAAAACATGAAATACAATTTCCTCCCAAACAAACATACTCGAGTTGAATATAACTCATCAATAATTCATAAAACATAACACACACAAGAGAAAGAAAACCCCCTTTGAAGGCAAATCAATTGACGCGGTCCTTTGGAGATTTGGTTCTTGGTTTAAACACTTGGAGAACGTCCTTTATTTGAGATGGAATGTGGATATTCTCATCCTCAAATATTGGGCAATCTTTATGTTCAGCCACACGGAGTTTACACAGAGCATTTTCTCCAGCTTTTACCATCTCCAAGTTTTTTAACTGTTTGATACGTAACACTTCCAGTTTCCTCAATCCCTTGAAACCAAAATCCAATACCTTACCATCATACGCATTATCAAGTTCAAGAACTAGCAACTCTTGCATCACTTTGACCTTTTCAAGTGGATCACTCACAAACCCTGAGTTTTTCAACCGCAACCTAACCAAATGCTTCAGTTTATGTATCCATTTTGGCAATTCTTTTCGCTCCAAAGGCCCTCTTAAGTAAAGCCGCTCCAAAAACTCAGGAGGAGATATGATGTGGCTCAAATCAAGCACTTCATCATTACTTTTCATGCTTACACTGAATGACCGAAGCTGTTCCATATTCATCAACGCCTCACACAAAGCTTTCACCTGATCAGCTGTCAGATTTTCAATTGCCAACCTTCTCAACCGCGTTAGCTTGTCCAAACCAGGTACTAAACCATCAATGATTTCAGAACCATCACCCACCTTCCGTAAATGGATACTTCCATCCATAAATGCTAGCTTTTGTAGCTCCTTGAAGTTATTAAACACCTCTTCATGTATCTTTACTGGCACCATCCTGTTGTTTTCATCATAATGGCATATAAGAAGATGCCGTAGCTTGTGAAGGCGTTTAATACCTTCAGGTAGCTCAACTACGTCAGTGTTTTTGAGATCCAGGGTTTGAAGGTTCCAAAGTCCACTTATAGACTTTGGAAGTTCCTTAACCCTGGTGTTTCTCATGCACAGATAACGCAGGTTATGTAGTTTCCCGATCACTTCTGGGACTGTATCAAACTTAGCATTTTGTAGGTCAAGTACTTTTAACCTGAATTCAGCTTCTTGGAAGGGAGATGACCATGAGATAGGAAATCTGTTAAGAGGAACAAATGAAAGGATTGAGCGGACACTTGGGGCGATGACAGTGTTTGGTGCATCCTTGTGAATCGACAGCCTTCGACAGTGGTTGTTGGTTGTTAACCTGTTTTTTGGTAACACTTGACAAAAACTTAGGTCTGCCAACTTTGGGAGCATTATATGTTGCCACATACATGGAAGAATTAATGTCCTGTTTCTTCCTGTTTCATCGCTCTTCAACAGATTAACCATGCCTGTAAGATAAGTACATATGTAAATCATAAGGGAGCTATATTGTTGTCAAAGATAAGTTGGGTATGGAGTATAACAGTATGTTTATGAACTCTAGTTTAACAAGGAAAAGTGTTTAAAATTGTGGAAATATAAGATTTCCTTAATTTTAGCTTGTTTGGTAATTTAATGGAAAGTGAGAAAAATGAAATATATGGAAGCATGTGGAAATCAAATACTCCATCTGTTCTTAGATACTTGCAACAGTTTGACTGACACACTTGTCAAAACATTAATTTTACCGTAATCATGCACAATTACATGTTACTAAAAGTTTCAAAAATTGATATTTGAAAAATGTACATTAAGACTAATCCAACAACATATTACACAACAACATTTGATTTTTATATATTAGTAAGAAAATTTGGTCAAAGTTAATGTAAGAATAGTGTAAAAGTCAAACTGTTGTAAGTATTCAGAAACATAAAGAGTAGTTATGATTTGCCTGTTTTACTCTCCACACTTTTCTCCTCAAAAGTGATGGAAAAATTGTAGAAAAAAAATTTAAATAAGGGGAAAATGTGTAGTATTCTATTTTCCACAATAATTAGCCAAAAAAGTTAAATTTAGAGATTACCACATATTTATTCAAATTTACTTTTCTGTAGATTTCCATAGTTTTACTTTTCCTCACACATTGTTAAGTAAACATTGTTTGGAGAACATACCTCTTTCGACAAGTTCATTGAGATACTCCTCAGCCGCTTCTTCGTAAGTGCTATGGTCCTTAGCTTCAACAAAACCCTCAGCAATCCACAAACGGACTATCCTCATCCTTTTAAAGTAACAACCTTTAGGAAACATACACAGATACAAGAAGCAAGGCTTAAGATGATAAGGCATCTCGTGATAGCCGCTAAAGAGCAAGTTCTCCTTGCTCCAGCTCTTTGAAACAGGGTTGATTTGGAAATCATGGTACAGCTCAATCCACTTATCTGTAGTCGAGAATGTGGACCCTACTTTCTCGATTAGGACGGGCAAACCATCGCATTCTTTCACAATCGTGTCCCTTAAACTCTTGAGCTTCCTAGGGCATTTTCCTTGGTTTCCGAATGCCTTCTTGTTGAACAGAGCCTTAGCATCCTGTTCTGATAGAACTTTCAGGTTGTAGGCTTCACCATAATAAGTTGAAGTTTTCCAGTAATTAGCGACGTGTTCGCTCTTCGTTGTCATCAGTATTCTACCACCTAGACTCTTGCTGGGTACCAGTGTTGCCTTAAGAATCTTAGAGAGCTCTTCCATTTCTGAGACATCATCAAGCACCACAAAGTACCTGTATACAGAAGCAAATATTATCATCTGACTAATATTTATTAGGAAAATTTGTCACTTACTACCTAGGTTGTTAGAGAGTTTGTCAATTACTACATAGGTTGTTAAAAGTTGTCAATTACTACTTATTTTTCGAATAATTGATGTCAATTGTTATTTTAGTCCATATTTCAACCAATTAGTCCACTAATGACATCATAAACAATCCTTAATTATAATGTAAATTTTTTAATTAAATAATAAAAAAAATTTGGAAAAAAAAATCCAAAAATTACCCGAAATTATCTAAAAGTTTTAAAAAAATCACGAAATTACCAAAATAATAGGGATTTAATTTTGAATTTGATTTCCGAAATTACCCAAAACAAATAAAAAATTAAAAAGAATCAATCCCGGATTTTTTTTTTGAGTTTTTGGATTTGTTTGGGGGGTTAATTTTGAGAAATTTTCCTTTTCTTTTTCTTTTTGGATTTGTATTTATATTAATGAATTAAAATGATTAATTATAATTAAGTGTAAATTATGATATCATCATTAGTGGACAAATTAACTGGAATAAGGAATATAAAAATGTAGGTAGTAATTGATAATTTTTAACAACCTAGTTAGTAATCGACAAATGTTCCTATTTATTAATGCGAAACACCCAAAGATTACCTATTTTCGGGGTGAAATTCTGTAAGGTAACTCTTCAACTTCTCAACAATTATCACCACAGAACTCTCATTCTGTACCGGCGTCAGATACTTCGCAATACTCGTTTCTTTAACATCTCCAGCAGAAGAATTACTGATAAACTGTTTAAACAAACACTTGAGTAAATCCACACTCTTGTAAGGCTTGGTTGCTGTGATCCAAGCATAACAACTGAAATTCTTCCTTACATCCTTATTCTCATACACTTTCTGAACAAGTGTAGTCTTCCCGAGTCCCGGCTGACCCCACACCGCTAACACAAACAACCCTTTAACATACACCTCCTTCTCCAAATCCAACTTGTTGATCACTTCTGATTGACGGTCCTTAAACCCGACAAAGTCCTCCTCATCCTTATAAAGGGGGTACTCACTAGGGTTACGGTCCGTTCCCGGGTCTACCTTGAGAGAGAAGATCGATTCCTCGTAACTTTTTCCTTTGATCTTCTCCATTGCTTTCTTGATCCGTACAATTGAGCAGGCCATCCCGCGTTTGTCTTTGAAAGAATCCACTTCTTTTGAACCCCGGTTTATGAACTCGGAGATTCCCTCAATGAACCCGTCTGAGATTCCCCCGAAACACCCTTTGCCGCCACCTTGTTGGTTGCCTGGTTTAGGTGGTTCAAGAAGCTTGAAGTCGTCCATGATATCTTCAATCTTGAACACTAATGCTCTTAACTTTGTCACTAGTTTGAGTTGCTCTTTTGTTTGATCTTCTGTTCTGTCAACTTTTACTTCGACTTTTTTTAAGTAATCTTTAGCGATTTCCATTTCGTTTTTGATGTCGTCTAGTAATTCTGGGACACTCTGAAGTTTTTTGGCTTCAGCCTGTAGGACAGGAGCAACTTTTTCCATCAGAAAGCTCAGTAGCTTCTCTGGTATTGGTATTGCTAGAGCCATTTTGGAAATGAAAAGACTTGAAAGCTTCTAAAAGCTACTTCTTTTGATCCTTCAACTCCTGTAGAATGATGAAAACACAAAATTGAGTTTGTAGAATCAGAAATCAAGATGTTCAGCGTGATCATTCGCCTGTTACCGTTAACAATATTGAAACAAATCTAACATGATGTTACAAAGTAATAAGTTTTATTATTTAGTCACGAAATATAGTAAAATTTTATTAAGAAGTCAAATGGAGCAAGTAATATGAGAATTAACGAGTATGTTTTTCAATATTTGACTTAACCCAACTAGAAAAGTTATGTACTCCCTCCGTGCCTCTTTGTATGTGTGATTATTGTTTGACATGATTTTTATATTTGGTTGTGTAAATTTGTTGAGAAGTAACTAGACCATCATGTAGTTCTATGTTACATTTTGTGCGGGCATATGGATATGGAACAAGACAGGCCGGTGGATATGGGGCGGCCGGGGATGATTGAAATTTCAAACCACCACGGCACCACCTATCCTCCACTAGTGGCGTTTATGACTTTAGGCGAGTGTTTGGTTATGAGAGGTCTGGAAACAAAATAGCCTTTGAGATGAATTAGAGGTTTGACCATTTTAAAAAGCTAATGGGAGCTTTTGGTTAGGAAAGATATGGAAGAGAGTTTTGGGATGAAAAATCTAATTACGAAAAAGCTCGATAGAGGAGCTTTTCAGTTAGAGATTTGAAGAAGTAGGTGTAAAATTGAATAAAATTACAACCCTTACTTACTACTACATCATATTATGTCAATTTCCTCAATGGTAATTTACACATTAAACCACTAACAACTAATTTATCAAACACTTTACACAAACAACTAATTTAACCATCTAATCAAACCAACTATAATAGCTAACCGCTAATTGCCAAACAAGGCCTAGATATCAATTCCCGCTCAATCCCATTCTAAACTTAGGTGAAGCGTGGTACGCGGGGAATTCAAGCGAATCAAGCCGCTAACTCCCATTCACCTTCTCATCCTCTACTCCCAATCCCAATTAACAAACAAGACATTCAAACTTGTAGTATGAATTAGAAATTTAGAACTCTTAATCTCACTATCTCTTACTCTCACATCACAAACATCCCAATCAGATGCTACACATTTCCATTACAATCAAAGTTGGAGCATCAAGAAAATTATAAGCACATTCATGGATTAAAACTACTTCCCAGAAAATTACAGTAAGAATGGGAAGAAGATCAAGTTCATTATTCAGAGTTTACCTGGATGCTATAGAAATCTATGTGTCTTCAAGAGTGGGTCAACCTGGCCCGGCCCGGCCCCTGGGCTGACAGAAAGTAAAGGCAGAGTTGAGATGGTACACTTTGGATCTTGTGCATTGGCTATTTGGCTGTATTTGTCAATTCTGTGAAACTAAATTTAAACTGGAGTGTTGTTGCCTGGGAGCTTGCCTTCATTAGCTGTATTTTTCATTAAATACTCAAGTATTTTATATGATGAAATTGAGTTTTGGACTCCTATTCACACAAGCTCATTTGACTTTCTTTTGTGACTTGTACTTAGAAAAAAACATAGTCGTGTGGGGTGTTGTTAGATTTGTATCAAAATATTTTTTAAATATAGACTTTTTATAAAAAAAAATTATCCATAATTGAAGATATTAATTTTGAAATCGTGCATTAATAAACGTGACTAAATAATTGTGTCATGTAAATAAGAATAAGAGAATTATATGTTATGACCGTGCGATTACAAATAGGCGATTCAAACATGAGACATGTTATACACAAACCTTTAATCTCTTAATCACTAGGCTATAAGGCTAAAAATATCATTGGTATACTTACTACTCCACGTATTAATTAAAATAAATTACATTGCGAGATTAGATATATGTATATGTTTTGTCACGACACTTTTGACATCAATCTATACCATTAATTTGTAGTAGTAAGGGAGCCTCCCAAACCTCCATCCTTCACCTCTTTACTACTCTAATAAATAAGATAATACTTCGTATATTTAAAAATTAGAAAAATTATAGAAGTATTAATCCCTATTTGAACGGTCTTCCCATTTGAAGCCCAAGTTTGTTTTTGTTTAATTTATTAATCACATATTTTGGTGTTATCTTCCAACATAGATCCAAAATGAAAGAAAACATGTTAGCAGGTTAAAAAGGATGACATGCCACTATTAAAAATGCTATTTTTGACGGGGAATAACTAATTCAACAAAGACTACGTACGGCCATGAAATAAACTAAGTACTTATGTACTTAATTTGATGATGAAATTGATAATTTATAAAAGATAATTAAAAAAATAGTCCTAATTAAATTACATTAAATACAATGATAATGAAGTAATTATACAAGTGTTTGAAGCCATCTAATTGTAATAGGAGTATTATTTAAAGATGACTTTGTGGACCTTGATTTTAAAATTTGAGGGAATGGCCAAGTTGAGGTGTAGGACTTTGTAATTGTATTGCCTCCATGTCTACACAACATTTTATGATGTCCTGAATTTTAGTTGTCACTTCTTAGCCCCCAAAAGCCAAAAAGAGGTTTTTTTTAAAAAAATTCAAATTTAGGCCAATTCTGAACATATGTATGAACTTATTAAGATTTCATACTAAAATCAATTGATAATAGGAGCCGGAGGAGTGTCGTATTAGTGTTATAACTTGGTACTTTTTTCTCTATTTCTTCAACATGGGGCGACCTGTTCTTGCTAAGAATTGCCGTGTTGAATTAATGAAGAGATTTAACGAGTGTCAAAAAATCTAGAATGAGACCGAATCACACCTTTTCCCTTCTTCAATTTCATCATGAGTTTAATGTCACTGCCAATCACTTCAATCTCTAGATTTTGAGAACATCTATCTTATACCCTGATGCACATAAGTTTCAATCCTGCTCATTTTAGCATTTGGGTGAATACACCTGGATGTACGATAAATTTTGTACAATAATTCGGTTGAAAAAGCTAGAAATAAGGATGAGGGAAGAGTCGAAGAGAAGGATTGAGAATTGGTAGTTGGGATTAACTTAAAAGGGGCATTCGATCTATACTCCACGGCTTACTGCTAAAACATTTTAATTTATTGGACCAACGAAGTCTTATCTAGTGACTAAAATCCTCCCTCTAGTATTTTCTACTTTGTATTGTCTTTGACCATTCAAAATACAAGTTTAGGGTTTATCATCAACTCGTCGATCAAAACAATTCGTGCGCAAATTGCGAAGAACTCTACTTGGAAAGATGCGAAACATCGAAAATCACTGCTAGCGTTAAACTAGAAGCGGTGGAGTACGAGATGTGCTTTAGGATGCAGATCATAGTAATTGTTTTGATTGTAACAGTTATGTATCTTCTTTGAATCTGTGGTATGCAGATCTATTTTATCATTCTAGATGCTATATGGCTGATTATTAATGAAATTGTTCTTACCTTCTTTTTTTTGGACGGTTAAAACAACGTTATTTTAATTTTTATTTCAAAAATGATGTTAAGCATGGTGCTCCACCATGTCCTTAATTGGTCCGAACAAGATCCGTAATCCGTTTCAGGTGGGGGAGTAGTTGCCTAGTAGGAATTGTTTATTAAGCTGACTTGTTAAGCTGATTTTGATATGATCCAAATATGAGTTGGCTACATTAACAACATATTAAACAATGATATTAATTTGCATAATTGCACTGCTTGTTAATTATTGCATAATTGCATTACTTATTATGACTTGTGCTCCCATTACATTAACAACTTAGGCTTTGTTTTCTTCAAATTAACAAATTTGATCATAATAGAAAATCAGACAAAATCAGACAATACCAGCAAAAGCAAAAAGTACTTAAAAAAAACATTTAGAATAGACCAGATCAGATCAAATCAGGTGAAAAGAACAATGCTTTATTTAACAATTAGTAGTACATAGTTGTATCGTTGCATCACTTGCATGCCTCTTTCTCCTGCCCAATGCTTTGTTTGGACGAGCTAGCTAGCTCGTCCAAATGAGTGCGTGGTACAACCAAGTAGACATCTTGATATCTTTTTAAATATGGTTGTTGTAATTCGAATATTCGAATCTCATTTGTTGAGGATCTATATTAGTTTTATTATCAAAATCAAATTATAACGTTTCTTGTGTTATCCGATTAAAAAGTATGTGAAAAAGATTAAAGATCGAACCACTTTTTTAGCCAACATTTCGAGAGTTTAACGGAAATTTCAATCTCTTGGACAATAGAGACTCTAATAGAAATATTCACCGTTTTTTTTGTTCATTTGGATGAGCCTCTTCCCCAAAATATAGTCAACTTTAGTATGCAAGCTAGGACTGTAAAAAGTCAACTTAAAAGGTTACACGTAGTAAGAAACGAGTAAGAAATGTATAATTTTTCGGTTTTTACTAATCAACGTGTAATATTTTATACTTGTAGTATAACTTATTTGTAGCTAGCGTATAAAAAGGGCGATCCCAAGCAAGTATGTGATTAATTAACCTTTTAATTAAGCAAGTTTCTTCCCTTTAATCTTAATTAGCAATCGTCATCCATTATTCCCTCCACACTTTCAGCTGCTAATAAAAAGTTCAGAAATGATGGATTATTCAGATCTTGACCAGAATTTGATTATCTCGACCAACGACGAAGACGTCGAAAACCCTACTGATAGGAGTCCATTACATGCTAAAAATAAAAACAATCCTCCCAAAAAACACATGGATTCTTCAAATAGTACGTCAATGATGTCTTCCATTTTTAGAACTATACCTTTATTGATCAAGCACACCGCCCCTCCGTCTAGGTCGAGGTGCGGTGTGGATTACGATTACTCGACTATCGAGTCGGATTCTCATCGGCAAACGGGAGAAGATGGTGATAAGAAATCTTCGAAAGTTGTGGAGTTTGATGATGAGAAAGAAAGAGAAAGGTTAACTGATATAATGCAAGCTGGTCTTAAGCACTTGTTGTCTAATGTTCATGATAGACAAACCTTGTTCGGACTAGGTCTCAAGGTAAATTCCCCACCCCCTCCCTAATTTTATTTTTTTTATTTGCACCATTTGATCGACGTTTCACGTTTGGCGGGTTGGGTTGAGGTTGGGCCGCAACCTAAACATCAGCCCATAGTCGGGCCGTGTTGGGTCAAAATTCAGGTCGATTTGTATGCCCGAAAGCAATAGCGGGTTTTTGGGCCATTTTTGCCGGATCAAATTTATAACTAAAAAGTGTAGCTTTATGTTGCACAAAACCCATCAATTTTTAAAAAAAATTTGGCTATACATGGCCTGAAAATTGGGCCTAAAAATTCTGCCCAAGAAAACCGCTAATTTTCTGGCATGGTGAGGCTGGGCTAAAGTTGATCAAGTCTATCTCCAATTATGCACTAGCTAAAATTATAAAAAGTTGATATTTTGACGATATATATTAGACCTGATCATCTATATCCCGACCCGTTGGCCTAACCCAACAAAGTACGGGTTTGGGCAACCTCAAATACGTTTTTTTAGACCTTAGTCCGAACACGGCCCGAAAAGCCCGCACCAAATTTATAAGTTTTTGTGTTAAAGCTTGGTCCGACCCTAATTTTGATCACCTATAATCTATATCGAGAGGAACCTAACAAAATCTCACATGAATATGTAATTTATTATGTGTAAATCACAAAAAAAGTTGATAAAAAAGAGTGCGTAAATAGTGTAAAGTTGCTAATGGTGTAAGTAAAAAAACCCGGAAGTATATACCATATGTATATATGTATGCTCTATATTAATCAATCCGTTCCTGGATAATTGGAGATATGATATTATAGGTTATACTGGAGATGGATCATGAACAAATTCAAGAGGATTTTGAAGATTCGTCGGAGAAAACTTCTGATGAACCAACTTTTAAATTAAAAGCTGAAGGTTCATAACACTATTCTGTTGTTATTGTTATTGTTATTGTTATATACTCGGCCGTTACTGTTTATTTTTCCTACTTTAATTTTTTTTGTATCACATAAAGATTCTAAATAGGAAAAATAAAAAGAGACAGAGAGAGTAAAAGATTATAAGAAAATTGAAGCTCATATAGTTGTTGTTGTTGTTGTTGTTGTTGTTGTTGTTGTTGTTGTTTGTAGATGCGGTTGGATTACTTTTGGACTACGCAGGGTTTTGGCAACACAGTTGCTCAATTGTAAGTAAAGTTAATTTGCTTTCTTTCAGCCACCTTACATTTCTCTAGGACAGTGGCTCTGGGCCTCTAGTTGGACCTTGTTATTGGGCTGGTCAGGTAAAAATAAAGTAACCTTTTGATGGGCCGGCCAGTCCATGTTACGTGTCAATAGTGGGCTAACCCATACTCCATATAAAGGAAAAATGATACTCCGTAGTAGACGATACAGAAAATTTATTCTCATTGAGCTACCTTGTCAATTAACCAGGTCTAAATCGTTATAGTTTCGGAGTATGATATGGAAAGCTAGTGACAACTAATTAAACTACAATTTCGTCTGATTCTTGATCGTTGTTGTAATATACTTGTAGGTATTAACTGATTTAACCACCAGGCACAACGGCAAAATCCCTTATATTTCTTGTGGCAGAAAAACAGAAGAGAACAATCAATCAAGCACTGGCTATGCAGAGGTAACTATATCTGTTATAAGTTCCATACTTAATTACCATGGTTAAAGTAAAGTTTGTCAACTTTTTTTTTTCTTCATAAGTATCATTTTGTTTTTGAAAGTCGCCCTTAACATAGCAACACGTTATTCATAAAAGTCATTTTCTATCGTGTAATATCACACGAGTGCTTGCTAAACCCCAACCTACCAAAAATTAAGTTTTCACAAAGTGGGATTCTTTTGTGGTGTGTTTTTTCAACTATTCGAGATTTGAGTTTATTTTTTTATATTATTCAGGTGGTGTTGTTTGTGCTAATTGATGGTGCTTATGGTGAGATTGATGAGCAAAGCATATCGGACAGTGAGCAATTGAAGAAGTTTTTGATTGATCAAAGCGAAAATAAGATGCTAGTAAGCCAAAATCTCTTCTTTTTGTTATTTCACTAAGTGTTTTTGAGTAGGCCTGGTTATCGGGCGGGGCGGGTCAGGGTCGGTGCGGGTCAAAAGAGGGTCGGGTAATGAAAGGGTCATTTTTAGAGGGTCGATAATGGGCGGGTCAAAAGCGGGTCGCGGTCAATAGCGGGTCATTATTGGGCGGGTCAATAAACGAGCAATGAAAAATGAAAAACAAAAGAGCCATGTGCAAGTACAAGTAAATACGAAGCTATGCATGTAATTTTTTGTATCATTACTATTTTATTTTCAAAATAATTGTAGTATAAGTTTGACCCTATAATGACCCTGTCCAATAAAGGCCCTGTCCAATAAGAGCCCTGCCCAATAAAAACCCTATTAACTTGACCCTAACCCTATATCCATTGGACTACCCTGTCCAATAACCAGGTCTATTTTTGAGTAATATATCAATATATCTCTCACTAATTTCCTTTTCTTTTTCTTTTTCTTTATTTGCTTAGGGGTTTTGGAAGAAGGTGCATGCTATTTGTTCAAGTGTTACAATTTAAGAGGAGAATGTCATATTTATCACCATCAACCCAATAATCATGTTATGATTGAAATGCAAATGAGTTTGTAATGACATGTTGAAATGAATCGAATGATCCATATGGGTGGTGGATTTTGGCCTTCTTTGACAATTGGTGGATAACAGATTAACAATACTTGATAATCGATTACATTTGATATTTCTCACTAATTCTCTTGAAATGTCTTATTGCAAAAGAGATCCCAAGCTTCTTCTGAGAGCCGAGCAAAAGTTGTACGGCGTACCTTGTAGACATGATAACGGTTTCAAGTCGCGTTGTGATCAATATTTTACTCCCATGGAGTACCATTTGTTAACACGCTATTTACGTGCACCCACAACTCTTTAAACTCGTATATATAAGATAATTAACGATGACTCTATGACAATTGGAGGAAAAAAAGTTACTTGAGAACTTTCAGCAAGATTTTCCATAATAGGGAAATACATAATTACACAATTTTACTTCAACAAACCGATACAAATATACAATACAAATGTACGATAGATATTACTACGCATTCCTTATACATCACATATTTTTTTTAAACGTGGAGTACAATAAATATTTTATATCGGAGTAAAAGTTAACTTAAAATGCTTAAAAGTTAACCGATATAATGTAATCGATTTCTTAGTAAATCTTTTTTCATTTTAATAAAAATTATTCATTCAAAGTCACTAATGATGTATAAAGTTAACAATTTGGCTCTTTTAAATGTTTATCTATCAATTTTTTCCCATGATATAAAAATTAATCAAAGTATGTTAAAATGTACAAAAAAATAAAGTAAAAACTACAATAAAATTAAGTAAAATTATTGTACAATAAAATTACTCCCTCCGTCCCTTAATACTTGCACCGCTTTCCTTTTCGGGCCGTCCCTTAATACTTGCACCGCTTCTATAAATGGAAATCTTTACCAATATTATATTATTTCTCACACTTACCTACTACCCCACCTACACCCCTATTCCCTATAAAAAATCATTTAAAAATCAACACGTACCCCTCACTCACCACTCCCCACCCCTTACACATTTCCCATTAACTATATTAAAAAAATACCCCACTATCAACAAACATTCATTAAATTAATAAGTCAATTCAATGTCTTAAACTCCACACTGGTCAAACCGATACGAGTATTAAGGGACGGAGGAAGTAATATACAATAAATTTATCATACACGTAAAACACTTTTTATTATACATTGAATGGAACCTCATGAAGATATTACATAAACAGAAAGATTTTGTTTTCCCATGGGACATAAGCCACATAGCCCCTAGAATCTGACCTTATTATGACCAATCATCATTAATTTTCATTTTCATACTCTGTATATATAATTAATTGTCACTTGTTCTAGATATTTATTTCCACACCTTAAACTTTATTAACAGTAGTAAAACAAAACCAGGGCTTTAATCCCAAAACCAGAGAAAGATCAGAAATGGTTTTAACTTTCCAAATCAAGCTGAGCCTACTGTTTTACGTGTCAGCCCACAAAACAAACCAGCTCACTGTAACGAACTCAGTTTTCTACTTCTACAAATAAAAACAAAATTCGATAATTAAGGACACCCGCTTTATAAATACCCTCTTCAATTTTCTTAAATTGACACATAAATTCATCATATAATCTCAAAGAAGAAACAATTTAATCTCATAAATAAACCCCCAAATATAAACATTTCTTGCTGAAAAATTCACTCCCCTGGTTTTTATAAATTCTAACAAAAGGTTGGTTTTTCTGGAAAAAATATAACAAATTCATCAAGTTTCAAAAGATGTCGAACACTGCTGGTCAAGTTATTCGTTGCAAAGGTATGATCAAAGTGTTTAATTTGTTGCATTAATTTGTGGGTATTAGATGATTTTAATTTTTTTTTTATGAAGATCAAAGTTCATTGTTCATTTATTTTGGGTTTTCTTTTTAATTAATTTTACTGTTTTTGTTTTTAGGCAATGTTGTTGGTTGCATGTTTGGGAATTTTGCCTGTTAATGCAATTTGTTAGCAAAATGTTGTGTTGAAGTGTATGATAGAGTAAATTCTGGCCTAGATCATGGCATTTTATTCGTTTTAATATCTATTTACTCATGTTCATATATCATATCAAAATCAAAATTAAAGATATTAATTGTCAAAATTTTCGGGACTAGGAACGGATTGAGTGTTTTACTAGTGTCATAAAATATCTGTATTCTTAATTTGATTAGTGAGGTTGTTCAATACTGGGAAATTATGAGGTTTTATTTACAACTAATATTTAACTTCAATTGAAAAATGCAGGAGTCAATTTATGTGTTGAATATGCTTTAGAATAATATCCTTTAAATTCTGAATGTTACCTTAAATGGCAACTCCTTTGATTAGGAAGATCTTATTAGCTCTACTAGGTGTACCGCGTTTTGTTAGCTCTAGGACAAGAGCTGTTCAACATGAGCCCGATCCACTGGCCCGGCCCAAAATTAGCGAGGTTTGGGCAGAATATTCAGACCAGATTTCCGGGCCTGGGCCTGGCCCTGCCCAATTTTTTAAAATCAATTGCGGGCTTTAGCCAACATGAAACTACAATTTTACTTATAAATTTGGCCTGTCCCAAAAGCCCGCTATTTTTGGCCCGAAATAGCAGGTTTCCAGCTTAAAGTTTGGCCCGTCCGACATAATGGGCAGATTTTTATGATAGTGGCCCGGCCCGTCTTTTGATCAGGTCTACTCTAGGCGTACCCGGGTATAACCGTATAAGGAATTTTTTTTTATTATCTCTAGGTGTACAAGACGGATTTTGTATTTGTGTTTAAGAAAATGGTGATTTAAAAATATATAGAAGAAGAAATGTTGAATTAGTTTTGATTGGTGTGAAATATACAGCTGCTGTAGCATGGGAAGCAGGGAAACCATTGGTAATGGAGGAAGTGGAGGTTGCACCTCCACAGAAAATGGAGGTTCGGGTCAAGATCCTTTTCACCTCACTTTGTCACACTGATGTTTACTTCTGGGAGGCCAAGGTATTATAATTTGATGTCTACTTTTTGTAGTTTTTGATGAATGTTTTTATTTTGGGTGCAATTTCACTGATATCTGTTGTTCTACTCATGTTTTAGGGGCAAACTCCGGTTTTCCCTCGAATTCTCGGTCATGAAGCTGGAGGGTATGTCAATTTCTTTACAAAGTTCTTGTGTTACATGTTTGATTTTGTGTTTTAGTGTTTCATTTCAATGAAATTATTGGATAAGTTGAAGTTAATTGTTTACTTGTTTGTACCAACATGGTGCATTCTTCCTGATTTCTTTGTTTATTTGTAAAAGAAATGCTAATTAACTCTGATACCCTGACTCTTCATTTTACCTCAAATAAATACGCGTGTCCTTACCCACTCGGTATGTATACACTTCGACACTTCATTTTGGACCAAAAGTGTACATCTTTTTCACAAAATAGTCGTGTTAGACAATTGGACACAAACCCGTGTTCACTAAGTTCAGTAGTAATTATAGAATGAGCAGTTGCATAAGTATAATTCATTATGTTGATCAAGTATACACTCCCTCCCTCTGAACTTAGTTGTCAAATTGTCGCAACCTTTCATATTGACATGATTAAGGATATATTAAGGATTTTTGAAAAGAGGGGAATAATATTAAGAAACTGATGATCCTATTAATGTATGGATAATTATTGATCGTTATGATTTTTGGACCGAAATCGTGCAACTTTTTCACAAAATAGTCGCGTCGGACACTTGGACACATACCCGTGTCCGGTATGGGTATACAGTCCAGGTAACATAGGCACATAGCTAATTAGTTCACTAAGTACAGTAGTAATTATAGAATAAGCAGTTGCATAAGCATAATCCATTATGTTGATTAAGTATACACTCCCTCCCTCTGAAACTACTTGTCAAATTGTCGCAACCTCTCATAATAACATGATTAAGGAATTCTGTACAGAGGGGGTATAATAATATTATTAACATTAATACTGATGATCCTATTAATGTATGGTTAATTGTTCATTGTTGTGATTTTCTCATTTTTTGTCATTTGATCATATGTAGAATTGTTGAAAGTGTTGGAGAAGGTGTGACAGAACTCAAACCAGGGGACCATGTCCTACCTATCTTCACCGGCGAATGCAAGGAATGTGCTCATTGCAAATCAGAGGAAAGTAACATGTGTGATCTTCTGAGGATCAATACTGACAGGGGTGTTATGCTTAACGACGGCAAATCGAGGTTCTCGATTAACGGAAAACCGATTTTCCATTTCGTAGGAACTTCCACATTTAGTGAATACACTGTTGTTCATGTTGGTTGTTTAGCTAAGATCAACCCTGAAGCACCCCTTGACAAAGTCTGTATTCTTAGCTGTGGAATCTCAACTGGTAAATTTTCAATCCAAATTTGAGATTACTCTTGATTGTAATTCATTGAAATTTAATGATTTGTATATATGATTGACAAATTATTTTTTCTGGGATATTTTTTTACAGGTTTTGGTGCCACTGTGAATGTTGCAAAACCAAAGAAGGGCCATACAGTTGCTATTTTCGGCTTAGGAGCCGTTGGCCTTGCGGTTAGTACCTCATTTCTAGTATATTATGTGCTTAATCATCTCTATTTTATAAGGAAACTCTTGATGTCATCAACGTTAATGACATTTTGGTGTCCCCTATAATAATTTGGGACCTTATATATAAGGTCAAGTTTTTGAAAAATTGTGTTTAGTCAGTCATGTGACCGGCACGTGGCTGAGTCAACGCTGGAAAAATGTGGTCAATGACCCTTTCCCGACCTATGGTCCTAGTCAACAAAATAGAAGCATTAAGGTCCTAATTTGACACTTTGCTTATATAAAATCCTTTCTCACAAGCTCGACCTTTTACAAGGTCCTTTTTAACAAATTTTCCAAATAATAACTTATGGACAAATTAGGCATAATTGACGGCTTAATATTACCATTAACAAATCAAACATGGCAAAAATATGGAAAACCCTTAATGGCTTAATCACTCAATTATTTACGTGCCAAAAATCAACTGTTTTCCTCTTTAATCATTTTTTGATTTGCTTTCTATTTAGTTCCACATGCATCGTGTGCATCACGTTCATTGTTTGCCTGATGTATTATTTAGGCTGCTGAGGGTGCCAGAGTTTCTGGTGCATCAAGGATCATAGGTGTGGATCTTGTTTCTAGCAGGTTCGAAGCAGGTAAATACTGATAACCACCCCTGATAATTTACTTACACAAATAGAATATGTATTGTGTGGAATTTGATGATTTTTACTGCGGGATTAACAGCGAAGAAATTCGGTGTGACTGACTTTGTGAACCCTAAAGACCATAACAAACCAGTGCAAGAGGTTTTTTTTTACTCCCTACTTCTAAATGACTTCATAAAATTACTGTGGTGACTATATAGTTCATGTTCATCCTTAATTCTTCTGCTTCTTTGATTAGGTAATTGCTGAGATGACTAATGGAGGTGTGGACAGAAGTGTAGAGTGCACTGGGAATATCCAAGCCATGATTTCTGCTTTCGAATGTGTTCATGATGTATGTTCTCTACAACTTTGTTACAGTGGAATATATCCCCCCACCTAAACATGGCCGTGGGTTTGGCCCGAAGCCCACGGGATATGGGCCGGCCCCATGCCAAGCCACTCTGTATTGAGTCGGGCCAGGCCCATGCCAAGCCACTCTGCATTGGGTCTGGCTGGGCCGAAAAGTTCAAAGCAGGGCCTGGCCCAGGCCCATTGGTCGTTGTGTCTCATCCAAACTTTACTTTATTTAGTGTGTTTTGTCGTGCCGGGTCGAGTCGACCGTGCCTTGTCGTGCTTTTTCTAAAAAATGTGGCCCAGGCCCGGCCCACGGCTTCATGTCCGATCGGGCATTTTCCTTGTGATGTCGGCCTCGGGCCGGGATGAACCACAACCATCTTTACCCCACCCCCGTGTTTTCCTATACTTCGTATCTGTTAGATCGAATATATATACTGATTGAATCTGTTGTATGGATTTGATTTGAATTCAGGGTTGGGGTGTTGCTGTTCTTGTTGGTGTCCCCAACAAAGATGACTCCTTCAAGACTCATCCCATGAACTTCCTGAACGAAAGGACATTGAAGGGAACTTTCTTTGGAAACTATAAACCTCGAACCGATATCCCATTAGTCGTGGAGAAGTACATGAACAAGGTAAGTTTGAAGTTTCACATGCAATCTTTGCTCTCTTTCAAACAAAAATTTTAGTTACTATATATGAAATCATAATTAAGCAATCTTATGATATAATGATGCAGGAGCTTGAGCTCGAGAAATTTATTACCCATGAAGTCTCTTTCAAGGACATTAACAAGGCTTTCGATCTCATGTTGAAGGGTGAAAGTATCAGGTGCATTATTCGTATGGATGCTTGAAATGGAGAATAGATCGAGCTCTCACTATGAGTTGAAGAGTGAAGGATTGAATAAAATAGAGATCCATAGTAGTTCAACTACCTTTCGAGAATTAGTGTTTAAATTTCGGTATATCACAGTTGAGGACATGACTTTATTATGTTAATGTAAGTGAGTTTTGGAAGTAATCTAATCTAATATATATATATAAAGGGGAGTTTTTTCAAGAGCATTTAGAGCGTCCACATAGGATTGTCCAGTCACTAAATAGAATTTTAAGATTATAATAATAAAATAGATTAGAAAAATAAATAATAATTTTTAATCTTATAATTATCTTTATAATTCGTATAATAAAATAGATTAGAAAAATAAATAATAATTTTTAAACTTATAATTATCTTTATAATTCGTATTTATAACTAATTCTGCGGAGTAAGAAGTATACTCCATATGTTTCTTCGAAAAAAAAAAAGAAGTATACTCCATATGGGTTTCATACAATTTTTTATATTGTTTTTTTTTTTGTTTTTTGTTATGGGTATTAGGGGGAAGACAAGAAGATAAAAAGATTGAAATACGTGTGTATCATTTCTTCCAATAATGATACTACTTAATGCTCCTTAAAAGATAAAAACAAATTCTAGATAAAAATAATATAATTGGATAACTTATCACAATTAATACTCCCTCCGTCCCGGAATACTTGACCTGTTTTCCTTATCGGGCCGTCCCTTAATACTTGACCTGTTTCTAAAAATGGAAATATTCTAACAATATTATATTATTTCTCACTCCACCCCTATTAACCCACCTACCCCCTACTCCATACAAAAAATAATTAAAAATTCAACCCCTACTCTCCCCCAACCCCACCTCTTAACCCACCTCCCACTAACTATATTAAAATAATACCCCACTATCATCTACTACCTATTAAATTAAATAAGTCAATTCAAGTCCCTTAAACTCTGTGCCGGTCAAACCGGGTCGAGTATTCCGGGACGGAGGGAGTATCTTTTTACAAACTGCTTTACAAAATTTATCTAATTAATGAATAAGTTATAGTGTAACAGAACCACCTCAAATATTTCATTCTTATATATTATTGTACCTATGAAACCATCCATAACAAACGTCGTTCACATTCACGCATATTGTGGTCTTTTTTTTCATGTCGATCAACATAGATTACGGTTAAATGACATCACTGTTTCATGGGTAAATATAGTCTTCTCCAAACTATTTTACCTACAGATGATAAATATCAAATATATTTTGTTTATCACCATGTCTTATAACTTCTTATGGACGACGTTGTTATTTCTCTATCCTCCATTGCTTCTTCTTTGTTGTAGGTTTGTTTTGCAAATTGGTTGTTTTTTTTTTTTACTCACCACCATATTTTCTTCCCCAAAATTCAAAGGGCCTGTAATAAGCTAAAGCTCTCTTAGATTGAATTCCCCAACCCATTTATCCTCCCAAACACTGATTTTCGAGTCACTCCCTATACCCACAAAATATTAGCTTGAAACAAGTCCCAAACTTTACCCATTGATTTCCAAAGACGATAACCATAGGAGAAAGAACGAAAGAGATTATTAGACTTGGTGTATTTATCCTTAATAACTTTAACAGCCATGTTTTGTTCTTGATGGATAATTCTCCACCACAACTTAAGGATATACAATCAGCTCTATTAAGGGATTTCACACACCTAAGACCCCAAACCCCCTTCTTTAGAAAGCGAGATATTATTCCAACTAAGAAGGTGGATTCCTCCTTGATCTACATCTTTGCCCCACAAAAACTTCGCAATCTTATTATTCCAACGAGATATTGGTTGTTTAAGACCTCAAAATGTTTACTTTCGATTAGTGTTGTTGATGGTACTTCGAACTAATTTGGTTAACTTCCCTCAAAAAAAAAAAACTAATTTGGTTAACTATATCGAGCGCATCTATTTTAAGTCATAAATCTATTTAATTTGAATAGATTAGTTATTGATTAGTGAACCAAACTTAAATTTCAAAAAGTATAATTATATTGAGTACTTCGTATGTTTCTAATTGTTAATTTTGCAAACGTATAATTAAATTGAATATGTTTTTACTTCATGTATGAGTATCTATCAAAACAGATTAATCAACAGATGTGAGTATGTGACTACAGTCACTAGAAGACAAGTGCAGTTCTTTTTTCGTTACTTTGGTTTAATTTGATTGTAAATTCATCCTTGCATTACTGAATTTATTGTAAATAGATGATTATCTTCCTGTTTGAATTTATAACTTCCTGTTTTCTTTTATGCATTTAACTTTTTTCCATATAGGATTGAGTTTATCCTTTAAGTGTTTTATTGGATTTAATCTTCCATATCATTATTATTTTTATTTGAGATGCATAATATTTCTTCATGAATGGATTTACAATTTAAGAAATAAAATTTACATATTTAATCAATATTTTAATAAAATAGAAGAACATATATAGGTTATGTCATTTTCTTATAGTTGAAAGAAACCCGTGCATTGCACGGGCTTCAAATCTAGTCAATAATATTATTTAGAAGTTGGGTGTATGATAGATAGTATGAGACTTCCCTAAACAGCAATCTTAACTCTGACTGATTCTCTGAAAATGCAGCTTACAAATTGGAAATAAGAAAATATCAGCCAAACATGATCTAACATCCAATGAAAACACAAAATTGACAAAATTATTGATTCGAAGAAATTAAAATGTCGAATCTGTATGAATTTAAAATGGAAAATCGGACACTACATAAAATTTCAGTCAAGTAGAAGAAAATGACCTGAAAAAAAAAAACAAAAAAAAGAAATTTAAATAATCATGTTGAAAGCATCGGTCAAAATAAAATTGCTACGTACTTCCTCAGTTCTATAATTATGTTCTATTATTTTCAATGTATAAGAAAGAACAGATTCATTTGAGGAATTGAGGTCTTGTTGTTTTGTCTCAATGAATACTTTAGTAATATATAAAAAAAAACTTAATTTTTGCTAAAATAATTAGAGATATAATTTTTTACTAATGTATAATTAGAGATATAAATAATGTAAAATGTTAATTCGCTAACGTGAAAAATAAAAATTGAAACATTATTGTAGAACATGGGTAGTAGTGTGTAGCATGTCAATAAATTGACAGTACGTGGCCAAGTTTATACTTCCTCTGTTCTTTTTTAAATTACACAATTATTTAGGCACGTTTGCCAATGCACGATTTCAAACACTAATATCATCCATCGTGGATAAGAAAAAAATTATAAAAAGTTAATATTTAAAATGTATTTATTGAGGCGAATCTAATAAGACCCCACATGACTATGTCTTTTCCTATATATAAATCACAAAAAGAAGTCAAATGAGCTTGTGTGAATAGTGTGAATAGTGTCATGTAAATAAGAACGGAGGAAGTATGATTTATACTTGACTCATTGACATCCCTATATATAATCTTATTGTAAATTAACATTGGGGAGTACTATACGCAGCCTGATTTTACTTGGCGCAACCTTTTTAAACTGATTTTACCGTGTTAACGTTTCGTGAAAGACAAAAGTGCAGAATTTTTCCCATTGTGACAGTGTCATGTGTCCCTTTGTTGATTCCATTACCCTCGGTGAACCAAACGGCCCCTCAGTATAATTGCGGATAGATTCATTCCGCAGTTTCAAATACGCATACTCGTACATTGTAGTGTTTCGAATACGTATATGTACTCGTATTTAGTATTTTTTAAATAAGCAATAATTCACAACTGGAGTTAATGGTTAGCAGAATTTTCCATTTCTTCATTTCCTTAGTAAAATACTACAAAGTACAGTGATCACGATTTTCCTTAAATTGTACCCACTCCAGTCGTTGCTTTTCTTTCTGTTACTTCGAAAGTAGCTGCTTCAGCTTTAACCCTCGAATTTTCGTTTCACGATTTTTAAAGTCGACAGTGATCACGATTTTCCTTAAATTGTAAAGATTACTAATAATGATGGAAAATTTATTTTTTATTTTTACGTAAACTAAAGATTCACATGAGCTGATAATTAATCGGGGAAAAGAAAATACCAGTTATACGGAAAATCATAAGATATTAGCACCAACGTGATCAAAATTTTACCATAATATCTATTCTATTATTCTATAAGCTAACTATTGATTAGTTTGATGTCCACCCAAAATGTCAAAGTTACGCTTGTTATTCATTTAATTTTTAAATTATTTAAAAATACGAGTAATATAATATTAATTTAATTAAAAATCTTACCATGTTTAATAGCATTTGATAGTATGTATCTATTTTAGGAGTATATCATTTGATAATCCAAAAAAAAAAAATCAAAAACATATCCCATAACGAAATTTAATTGGAGCAACAATTAATATCATAGATATTTAGCATGCATATTTCTTTAAATGTAAAATAAATTCATTAATAAAACTTTACCATGCATATAGGCAAGTTTTAAATGATTTGATTACCCTTAGTAAATCTCAACATGCAAGAATTTTTATATAAATGTGGATAATTTCTAACAAATTAAACTACTCCCTCCACTTTCTTTTTATCGGTTACACTTTCTATTTTCATCCGTTTCTTTTGTTGCTGTTCGTTTTTATTTTGGCAAAGTTTTATCCCCGAGTTTGAACCCCAGACAAATCATCATGTCCCGTGAGTTCGAAGCAACGTACGATGATGGCTCAGTGAAAAGGTTTTCATTTGCACTTTACAATTATGAAGAGTATATAAAAGAAAACTTGAGTTCTAGCAAAAAGACAGAAATTAGGGAAAATGGATCAAAAAATGTGCAAGTGCCATGACACAAGAACTGGTAATGTTGTAACAATGAGGTTAAATATCAGACGCAATAATAGGCGTTATGCCTTCTTAGATGGGTCTGATTTTGCTCGATATTATGGACTGCAATATGGGGACAAGGTCGACCTTTCCTTTGCTAATGATAAGTTCTATCTTACAACCAAGACAATCAATTATCTGGCTAATTTCTGAGATTATTAGTCTTCTAATAAAATGTTTTTCTATCTTGAATAAAAGGTTATGAATAATTATGGTGGATTTTTAATAAATTCTACTATAAATGGAGTGTTTGATTTCATTGTTTCCTATTTCTCGTATATTATATGCTCTTTTTGTTCTTACGTATTATTCCATACTACCTCCGTTTCATAAGGATCTTTATTTTTTCGTTTGACTACGTTTCACATTAATCTTTATTCTTTCCGTTTGAGTACGTATCATAACGTTCTTTAAATTGTGTTTTATACTATATTTACATGAAAATGTACCGTTTCAAAGCTCTTACGTCTGGTTTTAGCTCATGAAATTTACAACTTTCAACTCATTTACTCACCCACTTTTTTACAGTATCTCTCTTATTCTATGTATCGTATAATCCTCGCTCAATATTTATCTTAATATTTATGTACATAGTAAAGGTAAAGATCATTATGAAATGGATGTAATATGTGACAAGGTGAAAGTTGAATAAATTGACTACCTAAAGTCTCTTGAAATAAATATTTTTTTTCCCTTTTGTTAAGCCAAATTATGAATAAAAAACAAAGCATAAAACTTCTTTAAAAAAAAAACAAACAAACAAACACATCACGACATTACAATCCGTACATCATGTTTAGTTTTTGGGATGTCAAATGTAGAACTTCCTAAACTCTATTCCATGACTATTGAGACGGATACAGATAGATACTGCACAATACAACCAATCTAGAATATCAACATTCAACTCAATTTTAATTACGACTGAAATACTGTTGTTTGCCAAAAGTGCTTAAATAAAGGTAACAATCAAATTACTTGAACCGATTCCGTTTGGGCAGTTTTGAACTGAACCAAAACCCGAACCCAAAAAATAAATCGCAAACCAGACTCCGGCCCAGATCTCTTCGGTCCAATTCAGTCAGACCGGTCCGGTCCATCCCTTTCAAGTTCCAATCCCACATCCCCTCATAGTGTTTAATTATCGCAATCGAGTCAAAAAAAATTAGGCTGGTATACAAGGCTACAAGCAGTACAAATAAAGACCTATAAACCATCTCTATTGATCTAGCTAAAAATATACATTGTGTTTCATTGAACAAAATTTACACTATCTTAAAAAAAACAAATAAGTCACATCAAGGTTATGCCAACTTCGCCAGAATACCCATATCCAAAATCTTAACATCGAGTGACTCATCTACTTTTACAATTCCATCGGCACCATCCACCCCAATCAATTTACCTGTAAACCCTCGTTGTGCACCTCCCATTATCTTGATTTTATCTGCTTTCCTTGGAGGTATCAAGTCAATTTCATTTGGAAGAGCTGTTATCACCTCACCATTGCCGCTAGTTCCGAGTGCAACTCGGCAAGAACCATCCTACAATAATAATAATAATAAGGATGAGACTGATGCAAGAATAAAATACTCATAAAATTTCCAGAGTTCGCATATACAAATTTGCGCACTCCTACAAGTTATCAGACTAAGTTTGTTCACTCTCATGGAGAATTGTTTGAATAATAATAATAAGACACCTTAAGCAATTCTGAGAAGCCAAATAACTAGTCAACATTAAAAAATCTAAAACTGCAAAGCAATAAAGTCAAAGAACAAGAACATACCGGAAGCACCTCCTGCACAACTCCCACCATGGAGTCATCACCTGACTTGATAACATTTACCAAAATGTCAGGCAATAGCCACAATCCTTCGTTTTCACCACCTGCACATTGAAATTACATTTAGAGGCAGATTAACATATATGCTAAAAGATTCTCTTTACATCTGAATTCATTGATTAACATAATTCATTAACAGGAGTAGCTGTTTGGACATTTAGCAGATCCTGCACTAAGTTAAGACATAACTATATGTTCAGTTTGTCTGGTAAAAGGAACTTAGAATCTCGTGTCTGGGTCTGATGGCTACTGAAAACCAAACTGATGAATCCAGGAATTTCAGCCAAAACTTGACAAAGAGTTAGCGCATATAAAACCTTGTTATTTCTACCTTAACACATCTTACATGTGTTAACACATCTTACATTTTTATGCTTCAAAAAGCTCATATTTAACTATCAAAAGCACAGTTTTACGGACAAAAAAACATATCCTTGAAAAGAACATATTGTTGAATACAATACAATTGCTAAAATAAAAAGATATTTTCTGAAAAAATGTTGTGCTTTTAAACTGTAAAAATGTGCTTTAAATTGTAAAAGTGTGCTTTTAAACCGCAAAATGTGCTTTTAAATTGAAAATATGTGATTTTTAATCGTAAAATGTGCCTTTAACCCGGTTGCATATAGAGCTCCATACAACCGGTATATGCAACCGGGTGTACCTTCTAATTTGTGGCTACAACATACATATCGAAGTGTGCCTACTTGAAACAAGGAAAGTTTATATTTTCACGTCCTGAAACTATCAAGATGATACACATAAACTGCTCCTGTATATTGCAACCTAATTATAGCAAGCAATCACAAAACAATGTTGACAACAGATTTTGACAAGATCGCTGCATAGGTTTTCTAGGAAATATCTAAATGAAAAACTTAATTAATGGATGGTAGCTAACCAGATTTCCATGTAATCATACTACAGGAGTAACCATCCTACTTAATTAGAGGACATGACTAAATGCAGAAGTAACAGAATGTTGTAGAGGATGGAGGATCAAAAGGGAATGCATGAAAGAAGTCGAACCTATCATAGGAGACATCATATCAAGGCCACCACCCCCAGGAGTTGTCGGTTGCCCACCAGGAGTACCAGGTAAATACGATACAGAACTTGGTGTCGTGGGCTGCGTACCAGGTGTTGATGGCAAATACGGACTTGGAGCATTACCTGAAAAGAGAATACTTATCAGTTACATGTTTAAAGAACAAAAGATCAAGACATATTACATTAATTTTGTTAAAAAAAGACACCGAATTGAACGAGTAGCTGATTACCGTCTCTAGGGGTCTCAGGGTCATTATAATTGCCACCGGGAGTTGAAGCCCAGCCTACTGGAGTAGGGGCATCATATGTTCTCGAGGGAGGACTTCCAGGCTGTAGAGCATCAACCATGTCAATCACATTTCAAAAGAAAAAAATCAAATATAAAGACATTATTTCATATTCACCAAAACAAAGACATAATTTCATACCCGATATTGTGGACTTGATCCCCAAGAAGCAGGATTTGCATCCTCCCAGTTTTCCCTGGAATTACAAGATCCCGGATATATTTAGTCACAAGAAAAGATGTACATGAACATAAAAAGAAAAGGGTGAAGTTCAAATTGTGGATTGTGTGCAGTGACTGTTCATTATTCCCCTAAATCTAGCAGCACCAAGTGGAACCGAATGCCTAAATATGAAAACAAAGAAGGAACTGGAGAGAGAAGGAGACCAAAAAGTATTTCATCTGATTTATATATTGGAAAATGCACTAAATTGAACTTAAAAAATAGAGAGTATAAATGTATTGATGGCAATAACAAAAAAGAAGTCTCAAATTAGTTGGCAAGTTGCCAGAAAAGCTATCCCCGTAAAAAAAAAAAAGAGCTGATCTATAAGCACAATGGTATCAATAGAATTACTCCCTCCGTCCCTAATTAGTTGGCAAATTTCCAGAAAAGCTTTTGCACAATATCCAAGAAACTTTTAACATGTTTAATTGTAAAAGAAAATATACAGCAGATAGTTTGAAAAGCACATTAATAATATAACAAGAACCCAAATTACTATACTCTTTCTTATACACTCCCTTCGTCCCTTATTGTTTGCTCCATTTAACTTTTCATGGTCTCCAAGACATGAGCTAAAACGTAAATGTCTCCAATTTTACACGCGTAACATTGAACCGAGTCTAACAAGAACCCACATGACTTTTAATTTAATAGGTTAATAGAGAATTCATGGTCGAACTTTTTAAAGTTTGACCCAAAAAAAAGCAATGGGAAAACGTTAAGGGACGGAGGGGGTATTGATGAGAGGTCACAGTTTGAAATTTTTTGAACAGAGGCAGTATGTAATCACTTATCAGAATAAACACGATGCCTGAAAGTTCTCGACAAGTTACTAATCTATCCAATCTAAATTTGAAGATGAAAAGGTAAACTACTCTTTGCCTGGGTGGAGTAGAAAGACATTGTGAGTTCTGGCATTCATAACTTTTCTTTTTTTACCCGTCAAATTATTCGCTCGGAAAACCATGAATGTACCTCCATCATTCATTACTTTTAAGCGGCTATTAACACTTCACAGACTTCTGCCAATGAAAGCACGCACACAACTCAAACTCTGATATGATTTCTACCTACTGAAGGACTGCGTACCACTACTGTCTCTCTAAAGTGTAGCTAAAAACAAGCTATACTAGATCAAAAATGATTTTTCTTATAGAATTTATTGCATTATAGTCATACTCCTGCCACAATCCATAATGTTTTACTCTGTTACCAACAAGGTGTAATGAATGACTGACCTCGCTGGACTCATTGGAGCATATGGGTTCCATGCTCGATCGCGCATGGGTGTCCTCATACCATCATGAATGGGAGTAGCTAGAAAAAGACAGTAATGGGACTGCGTTAGGATAACATGACACATGGTTGTAGCATAATATTGAGAATTATGATATGAGAAACACCATTAGACAAACCTCGCGCATCTCTCATAGGAGTCATGTATGGATGCATTGGTGTACGAGAAGGATGCATAGGAGTCTCACTGCCCATACCATATCGCGATGTATCCCTAAGATTATAAAAAAAATTAAAAAAAGAGGATAAGAAATATGGAATATCACAGAAACAAATAAGACAGCAGAGGTGAAAAAACTATTACCGGTATGGGGTTGTCACCGTCACATTATCTGATATATAACTTCGCTCAACTGAAAAAATTAGAGCAAATAGCTTCACAGTGTAAGAAACATACAAGATACCTATAGAAAATTACACTGCAACAAATACTTGCCTGTGACCTCTTTCATCTGAGACTCCAACTCAACTCGCACAGTTGTACCCTTAATATCCTTCACACGTCCTCGATAACCCTTATAAGGTCCAAGGCGTATTTTAATTGTAGTCCCTATGAGAGAATCATGCCCCCTGCCACCACCTCTACCCCTTCCTCCAACTGCAACATCAACACATCGAATAACAACACCGTTCAGTTTTGATAACAATAATACATGACACGTCGAAGGAAAATCATGCTAAGGAACTCACAATCTGATTGAGGACCCCTTGGAGGTAGTCTTCCAGGAGACTGCGGAATTCGTTGTGGAGTTCTCAAATACGACAACGGATCACCCTGTAGAAAAGAAGATAATAATGACCACAAAGTGAATCTGTTTGTGACCAGGGGTCAGCAAATGACTTAAAATTTTGAAATTATAGAAAAAGGCAGAGAAAAATTTCAAACACGCATGGAATTTAAAGAGACACAGATCATTCAGCCAACTAATATTTCAAGTAAAATAAGCGCACAATAAGAAGATCTACACTCTGCAGTCTCATGATTGACGTAAAACGAGGGAGAAAGGTATAATATCTAATCCCTCCGTCCCGGAATACTCACCTCGCTTTCCTTATAAAGTCGTCCCGGAATACTTGCCCTGTTTCTATAAATGGCATATTTTTTCTAATTTTATATTGTTTCTCTCACTTACCTAAGGTCGGACTTGTATTCCTAATATCTTAAAAAGCAATAAAAAAATCGGAGGTCCCACACATTTCCCACTAACTATATTGAAAAATACCCCACTATCAACTACCAACTAATTAAATAATAATTAAATTGCCTTAGACTCGGTGTCGGTCAAATAGGGGCAAGTATTCTGGGACGGAGGGAGTATCTCTTCATACTCTCTATTGACATGAGAATCCTCCCTAAGTACAGAAAACCACTGTGATACTGACTACCAGTCGCAGGGGCAATGTAACCCAGAAGCAGCTTGTTCTGGTGTACTGAACTAATAAGGAAACCCGATACAGAATAGAAATAACTAGAGTTCCTCCGTTGTGAGATTCTTCACTGTAGAAGTATACAGTATAAAAACCCCTAACTTTGTCACGCGTCTCATCAAGACTTCTCTTTGACAGTTCCCAATTCAATCCTTGACCGTAAATATCATTAATTACATATCAGTATAACATGATGATAGTTAATTGCAGCAGGGGTGTTTACAGAGTACAGATTTACATGGACTTATACAGTTGACAGGGATTAATGTAACAATCTATGTGTTTAGAGTAAAAATGATGGAAGTAAGGCGTAGAAAGAAAATTGTGTACCTATACTCTCTCCGTTTCAGAATATTTGCAACACTTTGACTTTTGCACATTCATGCATTAACTTTGACCACATTTTCTTACTAATGCCTAACTATCAAATAAACCCAACATGCTCAAACTGCAATGTATATTTTTCAAATATCAAAAAAAAAAATATATAGTTTTTACTAAATATAATTGCAAAATTTTAGGGTCAAACTAGTGCATTGGCAAGTGTGTCACTCAAACTGTTGCAAATAATCTGAAACGGAGGGAGTAGCATTTATGTTACTTACGTTTTACCTCAAGTACCTGAGTCAGTTCCTTGACACTCAGACAATGGTATGGACAATTCGAGCTTTTATTTTGGACCACAATAATGGAAGTTTTAAGGAAATAGCCGAGCCAGGCCCTTGGACAGGTAAAGGTATCAGAGTTCCGGACAACAAGTAATGTAGTATAGCATACTAAACTCTAATAGATAATGCACAACATGCACGAATGGCCAATAGGCAGACTGAACCCCTTCTTTACCTTCCCTCAATAGGGAATACATTTACAGAGAAGCACATAAATTTTATGAAGTATATCCTTACCATTTTTTCTCTGTTTCCTCTCGAGCCACCAACAACCAGACATGACTGAGACTTAGCACAGATAAACCCAGCATGCTCAAGATGATGTCGGTCAAATATGAATAGGACTCCTCTATAAATGTGCTCAACCGGGCCTTGTTTCCCCTGTAAGTCACAAAGATAAAACACAGTATTATGCTAGTGTAGAGGATATATGACCATTTATAACAACTCAGCTAGAGGCCTAGAAGGTTGTGAGGGAAGATATAAAAAGATGCATCACACCTTGCAAGGGCCCTCAAGAACCTTGACAACATCTTTCACAGCTACAGGATTCTTTGATCGATCTTGAGCAAACAACTTTTTATCAATTTTGGATCTTATCTCTCTCAACCTCACTAGCACCACCTCCGGACGATCTGGGACCCCTTTAAGCACCTGAAATGCGTATGACATACTTCATACAAGAGATCTGAAGATATTCACTCCAAACAATGAAGTCACAGACAATCACCTGGAAAGCTTCACTTTCTACTCGTATGATTACACCAAAGGTCGCATTGCTGCACAAGTACATAGTAAATAATTGTTAATACAAAAAAAAATCACAAAATAATAGCTACAGGGAAAATTGGACAACGGCAAAAGAAAGGGAGGGCACAAGGAGACAGTGAATATGCTTACTCTAACAACACAAGATCGTGGAGCTCAAAACCCCCAATTTTTGTGACACCTGTTGTCACTTCAGAACTTTCAACAACATGGTCAGCAAAGACCCGAATCTGCAAACAACCAAAAATTACATCAAAATGTCACAAAAAGATAATTCAAAAGATCGCTCAAAGAAGGAAAAGGAAAGGAAATGCATTAACTTTGTCACCTATGGTGAGCACACACAATGAAACAAAGCAAGACAGACGTACATCTTCTTTAGTCGTATCAGATATTATTATCAGCACGTGGAAATCAACCTTCACGACCATACCAGTTGCACCTTCATGAGAACCAGAAATAACCTTAACATGGTTCCCTGGTTCAAAAAATTTGCAGAGATCTTTTTCATTTATAGCAAGTGTTTTCTGCAAACATATGATAGCATGTAAGATACCTAGACAAAGCAATTATTTAAAAATAATAGAGCAATTCAAAAGCAAAGTTGGGTACCGGGAGGCCCTTCTCATTTGGCCTTATGTGGACATTTCCATCCTCAACTTTCTCAACCCATCCCTTTAGATTTTTAAGATCTCCCTTAACAACAATAACAGCATCACCCTTCATGAAATGCCCTTTCTTTCTAGTCGCAAATAAGGTTGACAAACTACCAATGTCACCATCACCTTCACCAGGATGTCGGAACTTCTCCAACTCGTCAAAAGTAGGTTGTATGTTCTGAGTACTTATTGATTTTATGGATACAGATTTAATCAGGAATCCGTCCTTGAACATCATTCCATTAATGTTTTCATAGTAGTCCCCTGTCATAGAATCTCTTCTTCGCTCAACACGGATGTGCAGATCCCTAGGAATAAATCATAACCACAAAGCAACAGTGTCAATGCCCAATCAGGGGTAAAAGCCAGCAACAACAGGAGAGAGGGAGGGAGAGGGGGAGAGAGGGGGAGAGAGGGGGAGAGAGCGAGAGAGGGGGAGAGAGCGAGAGAGGGGGAGAGAGCGAGAGAGAGACCTAGCTTCCTCTGTATTCATAAATCTAGGCGGAGGAACAAATGCTTTTTTCTTCGCAACATCTCTACCTTCCTGAGAATAAAACAGTAAGAAACTAGCATAGTACCAAGAAAATACAAAATGGAGTAAAATACACGAGACATTTAATGTTCACATCAAACATTCATCAACTACTTCCAATATTCGTGTCAAAAGGGGAGATGATGGCATAATAAAATGATGCTACATCGTATTAATACAGTTTAACTTTAACAAGGACTTCCTGCATAAAGCATTCCATACCAGCTTATTAGCAAGAACTTGTAAATCTATCCTTGGAATCAACTTCACTGTAACTCTTTGTCGCACATTGTCCACATCCAATACCTACAGAAAGACACGATTAAAAGATTACAGACAAGGAAACCCGACCATGAGATTCAAACAATAAGTACACTATACCTTCGCAAGATCTCCTTTATAGGTCCCAGTTTTCATCCTCACCCAGGTGTCCCTGGAAAGGTCGATTGCTTTAGTTTCAACAGAAAGAACATCAGTCATTTCTTTGATTGGGACCAGTAATATTTTGCTTGGATATATGTTGCGCATACCCTTGACGGCCTGAAAGCAGTAAAGAATTAAAGAAAAGAGGAGTAACACAATAAGTAAAAGATTTTGGTTTACAATAAAGTTTATTCTGTTGTAGAATTTTAGAAGTTTAGATTATTCCTGCTTACCTCTCTAACATGGGCTTCTTTGTCAGCCTCGACATATACAAAATTCTTCAGGTGATCAAGGGCTACAACAGAACGAATTTGCAACTCAGATCCTTTATCAATACACTTTTGCATGAGACACACGGCAACCTCCCTCTCACGCCCAATCTGACACATGTCAAACATAAAATTGCTCCTTTGTCATATGAATGAAAGACATTATTGACCTTATCATACAAACATGAATAGCCAAATTAATTAAGATAGGTAGACCTACCGCGCATTTCACCATCCACAGCTTGGGATCCCTAACAGATGGCAGAAGGGCCTGCTGCTCTACATCTGTGGTCTCTTCATCATACTCTGACTGACTTGACCGAGCATACCTTTCCTGTATTCTCCTTTCAAGATCTTCAACATCTTCTTCCTGCTCCTCTCTTGACAACAAAGGTCGTCGATGCATCCGTCTCTCATCCTCAACAACATCTGTTGTGGTGTCTACTATGAAATCTGCAAACCCAAATTTCATTGATAAGCACGGCAGAAAGCTTAAAATATTGACCAAATTATGCCTTGTAAAGATCGCCGTGCGGCAAAGACATAAGAATAGACGTGCACATATAAAGGCAGCAGCTAATCTATCAAACACATCAAGCATGGAAGTTAAGCTCTTCTATGATGAGGTGAACAACTGAACACCCAAAAGTCTTTGAGTACAAGAAATTTTTTGGACACACAAAGATAGTCATGTGGCAGAGAGTCGGCGACATAAAATCGACGTATACATACATAGGCAGTGGCTAATTTATCAGACACATGCCATACACACACACATTAAACATGGCACGTGTTTAAAGTGCCTGATGCAGGTGTATTTGGTACTGCTCTGACTTGTAGTACGTGAAGGAAATGCCCAAGTACGCATACGATTTCAATCGTTACTAATTTTATTTTTTTGCCATATCGAAGGAAATACCCAAGTGTGCACACAAATCAAGTATCGAGATGTGTATAAAACGCGAGAAACAGGAGGGAGATAAAAGACTGTAAACAATACTGAATTACTGATAGACTAACAGAAACGAAAATTTGAAAATTTTGCGAGCACTGAACATAGAAATGAAATTTTAAAATAACTTTAAAGCCCCTATGTAAAATAAGCTTTTCAAAAGAAATTTGTAGCATTGAAATAGGCACTGCATTATTTCCATCAGAAGATGAGACTCATGAGAGTACCGTTTTCTTCAAATTGAGAAAAGGAAAAAACCTGAACAGGATATGGGAAAAAGAAAGAATAACTAAATGAGGTCCAATGGGAAGTGGGCTAGAGTATTTTAACACATGATTACAAGATAAAGGGGGCAGCTACATTTTTGTTTACTCCCAAGTCCTGTATTTTATTTTAAAAATAAAAAACAGATAGTAGTGTCTTTAACGTTTCAACTATTATAAGTGGTGGCTCCAAAGACTTAACTAAGCTTCTATTCCTAGTTCATGAAGCAGCTATAGTCTATACTTGGAATTAAACATTGGACAAAATGTGTATGTTTCAAATCAAAATCTTAACTGCCTAGCCCCTAAATCATCTTTCTATCAACTCCATAGTCGCCAAAATCTAATGAATCTAATGTCTCTTGAATATGGATTTCAGAGTCTTCTAACATGTGACCAGTGTCATCTCGCACATTTATTTCCTGTACCAGAAAGCCTTACCCAGGTAGGGAGGGTCTAGGTAAACCCTCCACAGCAACAGCTTCAAGATTTATATGATTTTACTAGTTGGTGGTGGAAAGTCAAAAAATCAGGTAACTCTTAAGATCTAGTGACATCCAGCGCATATCTTGAACTTAATATATATATATATATATATATATATATAAATATATATATATATATATATAGCCAATTAACTAGACTGAAGTCATTGAACAGAATTTAAATTCTATTCACACTATCATCACCTACAAAAGACGAGTAACTGCTAAACTTGTATTGCCAACAAATAGGATAATGCCCCTAGTCTAAACTACCATCAATCTATCAGAATACCTGTAACTTAAAGACCTTAAAAGCACAAGAAATTGGTTAAAAGCAAAACTGCAAAGCTATTTTTGCAGATAACTGGAAAGATGTCATGGATGAATTCCTCAAAAGAATCAAGTTTTTAGTACAAAAGGTAGCATCTTCAAAAGGGTACCACAAAAAGAACACTAATATAGATTTTAGAGTGAAGCCCTGCTCAGAGAAACAATCAGAAAAGTGCAGAAGATGGAAAAGTTGACCGGGTCTCAGCAATTAAGCACCAATTAGAGGGGCAGTGAGAAAAAAAATTGGCAAAATGCATTACACTTTTATCTTTACAAATAATGAAAAGGCCCACTTGCATTCTGTGTTCCCAAGAGATCTTCAAGGCAGAAATTGATATCTAGTTTCCTTCTGCCTATTGAAATTTGAGCACAGCACTTCGCTAAATTCTCAAATACATTGTATTCAAGTAATCTATTCTTTGGATTAGAGATACATTATGAGCTTATAAATTTATTAATATACCAAGTATAACTTAAATTACACTCATTTCTCCGAAGATTATGCCACATATATAAAGACTTAGAACAATTCGCAAAAAATGGATAGGCAATAAATTAAACTTCTTCAGTCTCCACTTATTGCTTCAAAAAGTAACCTTATTTCTTTGCTATTTGCTCCTGCACATGACAGCAAGACACTGCTACGAGGTAACTTTACACAACGGATGTATGATATCAGCTATCCTCATAAATCTTACTGCATGGCATTAACAATTTGTTTGGATAAGAGGAAATGGAGAGAAAGGGAGAGGAGGGAAAGAGAGGGGAGCAAGCTCCCTTGTTTGGATAAAAGGTTAGAAGAAGGAAAGGGGGGAGAGGGATCTGTTTTTCCTCTTTCTTTAATAAACACAACTCCAAAATTGGAAAGATTTGGAGGGAAAATTGAGCTCACCTCCCCCAGCTTTTCTCTCCCCTCCCCTTCCTCCTCTTTCTCTCCCCTTCCTTTCCCTTCTATCTCGCTAACCAAACACACCGTAAGAAAAAACTATCACCACACATACACAGATAATACAAACTAGCATAGGGATAGGGCTCCACCTCATCGTCCTCCTCTAAAGAAAACATCATTTAAATCATTCAAGTGGCTGTTACCGGCCAATTATACCTCCAAGAACTCCAAACAATTGCTTTACGACACAGTACATATCAAGAAACGAAATTGATGCTGGTACAGTTATTTGCACATAATAGAAGAAAAAAATGTAATTTTTTATTCTGTTCATCGGGTAAATGTTAGAATAGCCTGTTCCTGATCACCTAATCTTGAACTTCTAATGACTTGAAATTCAGGAAGTTACAGAGTAAGCTCACTGTATATAGGGCGTAACTATAATACAAGTGTGTAATTGTCCCTGAAAACTGGTTTCTTTTCTTTTCTTTAAATCAAACCAAGCTAAGAACAATAACACCACCTAACAGCAGCCACTGGATCAAAGAGAGCGGGAAGGCAAACCCAGCTAGTGATTATAGGTAAAAAAAAAAATCACTCCTTGCTTACTCACAAGCAGATTAGCACACTCGACCTCGCTTCAATCAATTGAATCCTCCAATAAAAAGTCCAGCTTAATTGTCCTTCATTTCTCATTTCCAATTAAAAAAAACAACCTCTTCAAGAGGCAGTTGTATCATCAAAATCACTAGATAGGAAAGGCATACACAAACCGAGCCTTCAAATCCGATGTAAAACTATACTTTGAACTAAACCAACTACAATTAACCAAAAGAATTGATTAGTTTGAAAGAGATATTACCATCTTCTCCATCCTCCTCTTCTTCTTCATCGTCATCAACTTCTGCTGCAATATCATCAATAAAACCACCGCCACGGCTTTTTTTATGGCGGCGCCCACGAGCATAAACTTCTTCGTCTTCCTCCTCATCATCGTCTTCCTCCGCAACATCGTCAATAAAATCTGATCTCTGCCGCTTCTTTACGCTTCCCTTACCTCCTTTTCCGCCGCCGCCACCACGGCCTCCATAGTCATCATCCTCATCCTCTTCTTCAGGTTCTTCTTCGTACAGATCTTCGCCGTACTCATCACCGTCCTCCGGCTCTATATCATCGTCGTCTTCGTAATCGTCTCCCCTACCCATGGCTGGAATTGTTAGATCGGTGAGAAAAATGGGATGATTTTGAAGGGGAAATTAGGAAATGGTTTGATTTCTAGGGTTTTCGGATAGATGGAAAGCCCTAAAGGAGAGAGAAAGGGGGAAAATGGTGAGAGAAGCGGGTAATAATATAAATCTCTGTTTTGGATGAGTGAACTGATGACTGTGGAGGACCCACAGATTATGGAAACGGGTCCGGATATGGGTTGATTGGAGGTTGGTGACGGAATGACGGGTGCAGTTTGAGCATCCGAACCCGAACAAACCCGTCCAAAACCGCTATGGCGCCATGTACTTAAACAGTGACACACGGCAGCACTAGACTGACAAATGGGTTGTTTAGATCGGATACTGATCTGGACATTTCGGGTTATTTTTTCGGGTCGGTTTCGGGTATGGGTCGGGCCATTCGGATTTCGGGTAACTTCAATTTTTTATAATTGGGTCAGATCTGGTTCGAGTCAAGATTTCGGGTCAATATCGGATCGGTTCGTATCAGGTCGGTTCATATCGGATCGGGGTTTTCTGGATTTTCGGGTTGGATCAGATTTTTCAGTAATCTAGTATTTATTAGATTATTTTTCTTCAGATTTGTTCGTCACTATCATAATATTATCAAAGCTTTTTTCCTATACACAAAAGAATATAAATTAATAAAAAGAAAATAATAAGTAACATTAATAATAATAAATTAAATAATTATAATAATATGAAAAGCTAAAAAAACTTGTATTTAAAACTAATTGGTAAATTCGTGTTGTTATTCGGTTCGGATCGGTTCGGGTTGATTAAAATTTTACAGTGATTTTCAGTTCGGGATAATTCGATTTCGGGTGAAGATCGGTTCGGGACGTTCGGGTATCAAGTCATTTCAGGTCAAATTCACTTCTGGGTCGGTTTCGAGTCGTCGTTTCGGATCAATTTCAAGTTACAGATCAAATCAATCCAGAAAGTTTTCGGGGCCGGGTCAGTTTTGCCAGGTCTAGGCGGCACCTAATCCAAGCTAGCCCGATCATGTTCGCAAAAGGCTTTGCATGTACAAAGTGTATAGTAAATGTATTGTACACCAGAATAACTTTTACAAAAAAAATTATAATTTTTACCTATTTTTTTTGTTCCTTTTAATATATTTTGAGTAATTTTATATTATAAAAAAAGTTGGTAGATAAACATTTTAAAGGGCTGATTTATTTTACTTCCTCTGTTCTTTTTTAAATGACAAATTTTGTAGACACGTTTGCCAATGCACGATTTCAAATATTAATATCTTCATGGATAAAAAAAAATTATAAGAAGTTGATATTAAAAAATATTCATTAGTACGAATCTAATAAGACCCCGTATGACTATATTTTTTCTTAAATGTAAATCACAAAAGAAAGTCAAAGGACCTCGTGTAAATAGTGTCAACAATCATTGTGTCATGTAATAAGAAACGGATGAAGTATACATTATTAGTGACTTTGAAGAAATAATTTTCATTAAAATGAAAAAATTTATCACAAAATATTAGATAACTTTTACATATATATAAGGGTAAGTTTTAAGTATTTTGAGCTACATTTTATTTTGGTGTACAATATATATTGTATACCATTTGCAAATAAGAATTTGTATTATGTTCTTATTTTGACTTATCTCAAATACTATAAATTTAGGAGAAATGTGTTTAACAAGTTTCACATACAAATAAGTTTATTTCGGACATAACAAGTTTTTTCCAATAACATAAGTTCCTAAGGAGTACAGTATAAGATAAGAAAAGTTCAAATAAGTTAAAATAATATAAGTTCAGGTAAAATAAATCGAATAACTAGAACTAGAAGCACTTCTCTTTTTGCTTATTAAATACTACTTCCTCGGTTCTTTTTTAAATGGCACAACTTTTTAATCACGTTTGCCAATGTACGATTTCAAACATTAATATATTCAACTATGGATTAAAAAAAAAAGTTGATATTTAAAAAAATATTCATTAATACGAATCTAATAATACCCCACGTGACTATTTTTTTTCTTAAATATAAATCATAAAGAAAGTCAAAGGAACTCGTGTGAATAGTTTCAAATATCACGTTGTGTCATGTAATAAGAAACGGAGGAAGTATGTTTTTTCCTCTCAAAATGTAAACCATACAATTTTAAATATTTTAAACGTCTTACTATAAGTATAAATGAAGTTAAAAAAAAAATTTATACAAATCAAGTAAATTAATCAAAAAATTGGTTTACCAAATTGTCTTCTTAAATTATACACTTCGCATGTAAAATAATGAAATTTATATGTTATTGATATGTTTTTTTTTGTATATATATAAATAATTTAATGTATCGCCCGAGCGAATAACTAGCGCCAATATTGTTTTCAACCATTATGTCAATCAGAGATCTAAGGTCTTTAGCGATGTTGTTAAGTGTTAAAGAGTAACATTGAAAACACTTTAAGGTTCAATGCAACTTTAGTTTTTTCCACTCAGTTTCCAAGTTTAAAGGTATTAGGTTTATCAAAACAAAAACCAATCAAAGCAAAATGTGAGTGATTATTCTTTATGTAGACCTGTAAATTCAATTATTTAGATTGTATATTGTGATACATATTTACAAATATGCCACTGTGATGAAATTTTCTACTGTAACTTGTAAGAGTATAAAAGGAAGAGATAATATGTTCCACGTGTCAGGTCAGCAAGGATGGAACATAAGACAACTTAGATGTTGTTTACTCAACTTCCTATCCTCATGTACTGTCCACAACAATATGGTACACACACCCAATAAGAATTAGGAAATAAGAACATTTCCAATTTGTAGCAGAATTCTCCACTTAAACCTCAAACAGATTACAATATATCAGCAACACACAAAATTTGCAGATAAAATCAGAGCATAAGAAACAAATATCTGCATTACAACCAATCATCAACATTAACTTATACATAATTGATAATTCCCCTCAAGTTTCCTGTAACCTGTTCCTGTAATACTACTACCAGAGAAAAATGGCATCAACTATGTTCAGTAGCTCTTCTTGTATCGCCTCAAATACTTATCGGCGAAAACATGGTCTTAATTGTAACCTACAAATTCGGAACGACTTTGTTCTAGAAGAGACATCTTCCAATGACAGAGATGATCATGAGAAGCTTGTTTCTGGATTATTGAAGAGAAGATCACTAGTTCTGCAATCTGGGTTTGTTCCTCTGGTTACCTCTGTAACAGCTTTTGGATTTCCAGCACCGGGTTTGGCTGTAATTAAGCAAGGGCCTCTAGCAGGAAGAGTACCTGGATTATCTGAGCCGGATGAACAAGGTTAAATTGCTTTTGTGTGCTAATTTCTTGTAGTTTTTGCTTTTTTACTTAATTAGACAATATATTTTCTTCTGCTCATCATCTGACAATTACTCAGACAATTTTCTCATGGTAAAATATGAACAAAAGTACATGGCCAGAATATTCTCCAAGTGCATAGAAACTTATTTCAAAAAGAGAAATCAGTAGAAAGAGAGAAAGAAAGACCATAAACAAGAATATAATCTTATGATCAAGTTCATTTTCATATCCACATTAATTGAAGAGAAAGGTCTCAGGATAAGAAATGAACACAAGACCAGAAACTAGAAAAATCAGACCAGAAAAAAGCAAAAAGCACTCACCGAAAACATCCAGAACAGATCAGGCCAGACCAAAAAGTAGAAAAATCAGACCAGATCACCACGTAAAGAGAACAAAGCAATTACTTGATTAGTTCTTGCAAACAAAATTGTTTGGGGATACAGTTTAAGCATATTAGCAATTGAGATGTTGTTAGTTGTTACCTCATAATATCTGACCAGGCAAGTTCAGCTTCTAAATTTGCTTCAGAAACATAAAATGCATAATTCATTAGGCTGATAGAACATAGAACATAAAAAAATCTTTGGTGAATGTGATGGCTAAGCTTGTTGAAAGACTGAATCAAGGATCTCCATTCCTGGAAAAGTAATACCAAAAAAGAAGGAAAATTAGGGTTTAGATCTTTCACGAAGGATGTAACAGAACAAACAAAAAAAAAGACTTACAACCTGTCAAGCCAGTTCATCCCAGTTAGGTGTATCGAATAAGTAATAAACATCGTTATCATCCATAATGTGCGACCAATACAGCTCTTCAGCATGCTCAGTTTGTAATCCTCAAAAACTGAGATGTTCTGTGGTGCAGAGGAATAGTCTTTCAGTTTGCCACATCCACAAATTTGAAGTTGCTGGAGAGAGGTCTGCAATTGCACAACCAATTGATCAATTCTTTCCATTTTGTTATAGCTATTAGCTAATGACTCTAGGACAACTACATTGAGTGAAAGAAAATAGCATCCATGTACTTATCATGTAGGCACTTGAGAATATACTGGTCATGCACTACTTTTGGTGTGACTGCTTGACAGCATACGACTGTGGTTTAAATAGCAGCAATGAGTTTGTTATGAAGCTGAAAGTTGTTCATTGCTGCATATTTCGTGGGGAATATGTATGCAAATTTGTGAAAACAAACCAATGAACACTATGTACCCTGTAAATTTGTGAAAACAAACCAATGAACACTAAATACCCTGTAAAATTTGTGAAAACAAACCGATGAACACTAAATACCCTGTATTTGCACAAAGAGGTTGTTTAGATTACTAATGCAATTTGATTATGAAGGAAATTACAAAGCCAGATTTTCCTATCTCTTTTATGTAAGTCTCTACCTATGGGGTTTGCCCTGGCTACTGCAGGGATAGACACTCTTTGCAGCAAAGAAGACAACATGTAGTAGGTTTTGGTCTTGGATGGTTAACATTGTTGAAAAGTCGGTGTGCAAGTAAGTTACATGTTTCATGTGACCAGTAAACTCTAAGCATCACTACTATCATAAGTCTAACCTTGTTTACAGTAATATTACGGACCATAGAAAATGAGAACAAAGGTGGCATCCTAAAATAAATCCTTCTCAATTTAAGATGCATGGTCACAGTTCCAACTGAAAATCATGACAGAATTGGTTTCATATTTGTAATATCCAATAAAGCAATTATATTCCTAAAACTTCTGAATAATTATATTGCTAGTTGATAAGATGCTAATAAGCCATAGAACGCTCAGACAGGTTGGAGAACATACCAGAGGCCAGATGACAAGTCTGGAGGCCATGGGGTTGGGTGGAGTCCCATTATTCCTTACCTTTTCAAAGTCTCTGGAGACTGGGACGAGGTAAAGAAAATCAACCATTTTCATTAGGACTAAGCTTGCTTTGACTATTTAAATATTTAACACAAACTGTATTGTCAATAAAATAAAATAAAATAAAATATAAAGTTCAATACCCTTACAGAATAATTTCCCTGAAGTTGTTTTGTGATCACATATGCAGGTTCCTGTATCTATTGCAGACCTAGGCGGCACAGAAATTGATCTCAGATTTGCAAACCCCAAACAAGGCCGTTTATTTGTCATAGTTGCTCCTGTCCGTAGATTTTCAGATGGTGAGTATCCCTGCACATTGGCATTGTTATTGTAAGTATCAGCATAACTATAATAACAGGAAAACAACACTTCGGCTGAAATAAACACCCAACTGTATTGCATCCACATACTAGGATCAATTATTATTTACTTTTATGTGCACAGTACTTGGGGACAATACCACAATCCAAGAAATTGGAACACCTGAGAAGGTGATTAGTGCCTTTGGACCAGAAGTAACAGGAGAAAATGTAGAAGGGAAAGTTTTAAGCATGGAAGTAGCAGAGCATTCAGGAAGAAGATATTACCAGTATGAATTGGAGCCACCTCATGTTTTTATCACAGCTACTGCAGCTGGAAATCGGCTTTATCTATTCTGTGTTACTGGAAGTGGTAGGCAACCTCTGTTGGTGGACAATTCTTTCATACATTTCAGGAAGCCAAACTACATTTTTTTTCATATGATTCTATCATTGATGCAGGTCTTCAATGGAAGAGAAATTACCAGGATCTGAAACGAATAGCTCAATCTTTCCGTATTGTTTGAGTTGGCTAGTTCAAAGGAGTCCAACAAATGCCACAATGGAGGATCATTTCCTTCTTCATCATGCAGTTTAGTAGAGGACTAAACATATTGTAAAGTAGACATAAAAAGTTCAAGTCACAAATTTAGACCTTCTCGAGTGCAGAATGTTTATCAGGTCTGACTGCTAGCTTCATCAGACAAGGTGAACAATGATCAACTACTCATTTTGCAACAGTCTGTATTTATCTATAAAGAGCTTCAGTGGAAATATCATTTATAGACAGATCACAGATAACTGACTCACAGGTGAAAAGCTGCTTTTTCACTAAGGAACATGAATGACCTAGGGCTCTATTTGGTAAGGCTTAAAACATTTTCATGGAAAACAGTTTTCCTCTATTTTCAATTTTACATTGTTTGGTTTGCAAAGGAGTGTAAAACCATTTTCCCTAGGAGTAAAATTGTTCTCTCAATAATGGAAAACCATTTTCCCTTCAAAATGAAAGGAAAACTGCTTTCCTTCCTTTTCCTCATCTCTCTTGTACACTCCTCGCACTAACTGCTTACTTTCTCTTTCATTTCATCATCTTTCTTACATGGAAACCAAACAACGGATAACTAATTGTGGAATTGTGTTTACCGTTGTAAATTGTTTTCCATGAAAATCATTTTACACTAAAAATGTTTTACACCCAACCAAACGGAGCCCTAGATGCAGGAGTTTTAGCTTTTGTCAATCATGGCAGTTCTTATTTCCTCAGCCTTCTCCCATTGTTCTGAATCAGCATAGATGTTGGACATGAGAACATAATGTGAATTTCTAGAATCAATGTGGCTACTTTCTTCGAGTGCCTCCTCAGCCAAAGTGGCTTCTGAATGAACCCGACAAGCTCCAAGTAGTGTTCTCCAAATTGCATCATTTGGTCTCATAGGCATACTCTTGACCAAATCAAATGCCTCCTTTAACCTCCCTCCTCTTCCCAATAGGTCTATAACGCAACCATAGTGCTTAACTCCTGGTTTTAGTCCGTACTTTTCCATCTTCGAGAATATGTTTAAACCTTCTTGCAAAAGCCCACCATGAGCACAAGCTGAAAGAACAGAAAGAAAAGATATTACATCTGGCTTCACACCAGCATCCTCCATCTGATAAAAGAGTTCAACAGATTCCTGACATTTTCCATGAACAGCTAAACCAGTAATCATAGAATTCCAGCAACTGTGATTCCTTCGACTCATCCCCTCAAAAATCGACCTTGCAGTATTCAAATCACCACATTTTGCATACATGTCAACTAATCCGTTGAGAACAAAGTGGTTAAGCTCAATCCCCTTCTCAAAAATCAATGAATGAACCCCTTTACCAACCTCCAAACAACCCAACTGCGAACAAGCAGATAACACACTGGTTACCGTCACTTCATCAGGCTCAAACCCGTCCACCTGCATTTCTCTATATGCTACAATCGCTTCTTCACAAAACCCATTTCGAGCCAACCCAGACACTAATGAATTCCAAATCACCAAGTTCCTTACGGGAGTTCGATTAAATATACCCTTGGCTTCCTCAACTTCACCCATCTTGCAATACCCCGAAATCATCACTGACCAAACAAAACAGTTTCTTTTCGGCATAACCTCCAATACTTCCCTTGCATCCCCCATTAACCCATTCCTAGCATACCCATCAACCATCACAGTCCAAGTTACAACAGTCTTCATCTTCACTGGAACCTCATCAAACAACTCCCTAGCCATAGCCATATTCCCAATCTTCGCAAACCCACGAATCATTTCATTCCATGTAACCACTGTCCTCTCCGGCATAGCCTTAAACAACGACAATGCAGATGCAGAATCTCCAGAAAACAAGTACCCAGCTACCATTGCATTCCATGTGGTCACATTTCTCTGAGGCATATAATCAAACACCTTGCGTGCATATATAATGTCCCTGCATTTTGCGTACATACCCAACAACGAGGTTCCGATTGTAACATCAATATCAACCCCGTGTTTCAATGATTCAGCGTGAAGAGATTTCCCATGATTTAACAATGAAAGATTAGAACAAGCTTTAAGGATTAAAGGGATTACTCCTGAATTGCATTCTTTTTGGCGGCGAAACTGGGGATAGAGAAGAAGGGCTTTTCTTGGTGATTTTTGTGCAAGAAGGTCTCTTATGGTGTGAATCAAATTTGTGGTGTTTGACATAACATGCATAATTGTGTTAGTTTTAGAGTTTTAGTTCATAATGTTGTTGTTTTAGTGCAATCACTTAATACGGAGTACTAGTAGCTAAGTGTTTGTGTAGAGTGTAGACTCGTTGTTGGCGCGAGTACTTCGTAATTTGCCATTTTAATTTGTAATTCCCCAGTCTCTTTTCTTCGTTGCGTATTTCATTTCGGGTATCCGTTTTATTTATTATATTACTTCCTCCGTTTCGTAATACTCGAAACATTTTGACTTTTTCGCTATTTACATAATCCACTTTGACCCCCTATTTTATTTCAAATATATGAAAACAAATTTTAATATATAATATATAATATATTGTTGACTTCATCTTAATGTATATTTTCAAAATATTAATATTTTATAAGTTTTTATAATATGTACTTATGTAGTTAAAGATATTGGTGATCAAAATTGTGCATTGTCAAGCGTGTCCAGTCAAAACGTTACGAGTATTCCGGGACGGAAGGAGTATCACATAAATGACTTATTAATATTCTATCAGAATTTGTGTACCAAATATTTTAACTAATTAAATTCATTAGATTTAATCTCTCGTACTTTTCTATTTGGGCACTAATCTTTCTAATTTTCTCAATGTTAGTTTTTTTTTTATATATAAAAGTGAAAACATTACAAACAAACGTCATTTGACTTATTTAAATAAATAAAAAATTAGAGGAATCTCAATGCACGTTAATTAATCGTTAAATCGAGCGTATAATACAAAACGTAAATAACAAAAAGGAACGGAGGAATATGCTAGTTTTACAAGCGTAAAAATTATATCGAAACGACCCCATATGATTATGCCACTTCAGAAATTCCCTTATATAATAAAAACAAATTGCCTTACTTGCTAAAATGGGAAAGAGATATAGCCATATAGGGCTAGTTTGGTTGACACTCTAATACATGAGAAGTTTCATTTCCTAGGAAGTGAAGAGCAAAGTGGTTGTGTGGTTGACATGTGCATAGGAAATGAAACTTCCTCCAAAATTGGAGAAGTTGCTTACCTAGTCCTCCCTAGGTAAGTAGAACTTCCCATAGGAATTCTAACTTCTTATGTTCAACCAAACAAGAATACGCAATTCCTAGAAAGTTAAAATACACGTGAATTGCAAATACAAAGAAACTTTTCATGTGCAACCAAACATCACCATAGAGCTTGATGAACATGGTTCCAAAAGTTGTTGGTATTTTTAGTAGGTCGACCGAAGTACGTACCATTGATGTGGAAATAGCAAAATGGAACACTACTTTGTCTAATTTCTTTCAATTCCGTCATTTTTATTTACTGTACTTGTTTTTTATGAGCCATATAAAAAATAATGCGATTACATGTCCATTACCATTTGATATTGAAATTAACTTTAATATAGACTTTACTAAAATGATCTATGACTCTATGATAACTGTTCCGGTGTTGTAGAGATGGAAACAATGGGCTTCGAATGAAGGCCCTTTTGTATGTGTTGAAGATCTTGCTTGCTTGAATGAGTCGAGTCCGAATTCACCTGCACAAGAGCAAAGTCACTAGCCTCGGGGTGTTTCCGAGGAAAGCCCCTCCGATGCCTAAGTAAGAACGATGCTCGGATTCTAGAGAGAAGTTCTCTAGAAGAGTAGTCTTAAGGCGATAAACTGGACGTACCTTGAGGTGTGAGCCTTGGCGGCCTATTTATAGTGTTTGCATAATAAATACCCATAGATAATTTATTGCCATTGGGCCTTGGGCTTTGAAGGATGGCTGACTAGCCATTGGTAGGTTTGATGCTGTTGTTTAGAGCCATTGGGCTTTGGACTTAGTGGCCCAATTGAGAATCAATTGGGAGCCCAAACAATAACTACGTGAACAATGTGTTTGATATTTATTTTTGTTGTCTATTGAAAAGATCTAAAACAAATTTTGTATTGTGAATCGAGGGGTGAATTTTATAGCTAATTATTGAGAAAGATTATTGATGGCTTTCCTTCTTTGTCGACGTGTCGTATTCATGTTCCTCTTACACGACAAAGAAAGAAAGGAATGAAACTAACAAAAGAAGTGCATAGTATGAGCATTCATATTCAACATGTATACATATCTTTTGGTTTTAGCACCAATACTAATATTACGACCGGCCAAAACTAGCACTATAGAAAGGAAATTATTCCGTACCACGCAATTGTAAAGAAACATTATTTGTACAACAAAGGGAATGAGAGGGTTGATTCCCTTTCCCTCTCTTGAACACCCCCAATCAAAGAGGGCGGAGAGGCCAATATCTGATATGTATTTCAAGATATATATCACCCTACTAAACGACAAAATAAGGATAAGACAAACATTAAAGCAGCTACCATTTTTCAAAAAACAAATGCCATTTTGGAAAAATGGATGCCATCTTCCAAAAACAGATGTCAATTTCAAAAAAAAAAAAATTGTCATTTAGCGTTTGTCTTTAGCCTACTTTATCATTTATTGGGGTGATATATATTTTGAAATACATATCAAATATTGAGTTATACTTCCTCCTCAACGAAACTCCCCCTTAGTTTTTAACTTTTTATTGCTCAAATCGGCTTCCCCTCTTTGGGATCATTTGCTTCTTGAGGCCTATACATGCTGGCAGCCCAAGTCGCAAATAAGGAATTCTCATGATCGATATGAGCGATTGATGACTCGAAGACTAAATGCAGGGCTAAAGCGAGGTCCCAATCCGTTAGGCCCAAAAGCCAAGAAAGCCCAAAAGTTAAGAATTAAATGCTCCTATAAATTCTAACATTCTCCATTATGACAAAATACGTGACATTTATTACACCCACCTATCATATTGAGAATTAACAATCATCTCTGTACACTTGCTAACTTAGGCATCCAAAAGGATTTTTCCGGCGAAATCCCGGGCAAGCTTACTTTCTTTGTATCGCAGATGTTAATATGCAAATCAGGCCCAAACTCGTGAACTTCCTCAGTTCAACTCAACTCAGACAAATCTTACCTCGTCGTAGGTTTATCCCCTGAAACTATTTTATTTGTTACACAATCCACTTCCAATTTCATTAAACTCCAAAACACATCCTTTTCTATTGTTTTAATATTTCCGTTCTTGATTTCCTACATACGAAGACAATATAACCAAAATTTGAAACTAATAAAGCAGTGCATGTCACATGATAAAAACTAATTCGAGTAAACTACAAAGTAAAAGGTGTGAGATACAAGCTAGAACGTACGTACCATATCACCATATGTAAAGATAAGAATTGAAGACAGCAGTTAGATAAGCAGTTAGTGTTTGGGCTCCCAATTGATTCTCAATTGGGCCACTAAGTCCAAAGCCCAATGGCTCTAATCAAACAGCATCAAACCCACCAATGGCTAGTCAGCCATCCATCAAGGCCCAAGGCCCAATAGCAATAAATGACCTATGGGCATTTATTATGCAAACACTATAAATAGGCCGCCAAGGCTCACACCTCAAGGTACGTCCAATTTACCGCCTTAAGACTACTCTTCTAGAGAACTTCTCTCTAGAATCCGAGCATCATTCTTACTTAGGCATCGGAGGGGCTTTCCTCGGAAACACCCCCGAGGCTAGTGACTTTGCTCTTGTGCAGGTGAATTCGGATTCCACTCATTCAAACAAGCAAGATCTTCAACACATACAAAAGGGCCTTCATTCGAAGCCCATTGTTTCCATCTTTACAACACCGGAACAATTTGGCGCCGTCTGTGGGGAAGAACACTTCAAAGCCTTTGAAAGACATCAATCACCTCTTTCCGCGAAAATGGTGAACGATGTTGTTAACAACAATGACGACGATATGATGGTGCGGTCAGATTCAGAATCTGACCAAGAGGGGCACCCTCAATCGATGGCGAGGTCACAGCCAAGCAGAGCTACGACCGCCACAAATGCAGGACCTCCGATTCCAACTAGGGAAGAGCTCACTGCGGCCATGACCATCATGCAAAACTTCCTCTTCAATGAGAAGCAGCAAGGACTGGCAAATGACCGCAGAGAAGAGAGGAGGACCAGGCGAAGGCTGAACGAGCCACCCAGTGTGGAAGTGTCCAGACCCGAACGAGAACTCCTTCCCTTGACAGGTACACACTTGACGTCGAGGTGGATGGAAAGCACGTGGGACACCCAAAAAAGGGCACAACAGCAACCAGATTGGTTTGCGAGACCATCGCCTACTCCAACAGCTCTCCAAAGCGAATCAACTACTCGTAATCCTCGGATCCGAAGCTCGGTACTCAGCAGGTTGAGGCCCTCGGTCCACTCAAGGTTAAGACCTTCGATCCATACGAGACTCGGGGTAGGTGAATCGAGCAGATCTGGCGAGCGACCCGAGGTCAGTAGCCGAGAAAGAAGAAGAGACGGGAGGCATGATCGAACCCCTAGCCCCCATCGTACGCCCGAACGTTCTAATCACAGAGCCTCGGCAAACGAAGGCATCAGGGCTAGACTCGGGAAAAGAATCATGACTCCTACGTCATCCCCTTTCTCGGACGAGCTGATCATGGAAGAAATACCGAAGGTAAGACTGCCAGCTCACCTAACCTACAGCGGAATCACAGATCCGAGGGATCATGTCATCTCCTACGAGCAGCAGATGTTCTTGAGTCCCTACTCCGAAGCATGCTGGTGTAAATATTTCCCAACCACGCTAACCGGAGTGGCGGGAGAGTGGTTTAGATCGCTGCCGAAGGGATCGATCAAGAGTTGGAAAAAGCTGAAAAAGAGATTCTGCACACAGTTCGTGAGCAACAATCGCCCCGAGCGAACCACAGCAGAACTGACCTCAATCCAACAAGAAAGAGACGAAAGTCTGAGAGAATTCATGGCCAGATTCATGAAGGAATCAACAAACATACCAAACTTGCAGCCAGACGTGGCCATCTTCGCCTTGAAGCACGCGCTCCAGGAAGGGAAGTTCCGTGACGAACTCTCAATGAAGAACCCCTCCAGAATAGCTGACGTGCTCCAAATGGCTGATGCGTTCATCAGAACCGAAGAGTTCAACAAGGCCGCTGCAAGACTGAAAGGATCGTCGGATCCGAGAGACACAAAGAATACTCAGAGCAAGCCCGAGGGCGGCTCAAGGAAGGGGAAAGAGAAAGTAGGAGCTAGAGAGATAAGCCCGAAGAAAGACGGGAGAAGGGGTGAACTTCAACCCAAGTACACCAACTACACTCCACTAGCTCTGCCCCGAAAGGAGATATTCAGCCTCAATAGAAATGACGAAAAGTGGAAACTACCTGGGAAGCTCAAGTCCAACCCAGCTCGGAGAAACAAGAACAAATGGTGCGAGTTCCATGATGACTTCGGTCACCATACCGAAGAATGCAACTCGCTGAAAGACAACATTGAGGACCTCGTTCGCCGAGGCTACCTGAAACAATACTTGTTAGACCGAAGGGAGGAAAAAGAAAAGGCCGCAAGCGGCAAACAACACGAGCAACCCCAGAAAAGGGTCTACGAAGCAACAGGGCACAAGAAAAATGACATCCTAGTGGTGTTCGGGGGACAGAAGTCTGGCCAGGCCAGCAAAAAACACCTAAGAGCCCTCTCCCATCGGGTCAACTTCAGCGCGGTTGGAGACAACCAACCACACCCCCCGAACATGACCTTCACTGCTGATGATTGCTTCGGATTCCAGTACAAACATGACGATCCTCTGGTCATTTCCATGGACCTCAACAACCACAACGTACATCGAGTGTTAGTCGACGGAGGAAGTGCCGTCAACATCATCTTCAGAAACTGCTTCGAGCAGCTGATCCTCGAAGAACCAGAGGAAGCACTGACGAAAGTCAGTTATCCTCTGATCGGATTCAACGGATCCGCAGCTATCCCTCGAGGAAAGATCACCCTGCCAGTCACAGTGGGCGAAGGCCAGGCAGCAAAAACCCTTCGGGACGAATTTTTGGTGATGGACTGCGACTCCGTATACAACGTAATCATGGGGAGAACCATGATTCACAAGATGCAAGCAGTCCCCTCCACATACCACCAGCTGATGATATACGTCTCGGATGCAGGATTCGCCGAACGAATCAGAGGTGATCAAGAAGTGGCGAGAAGAACCTGCCACACTGCTGTCCGAAAACCCAAATTGGAGGACGGCCCCGAGGAAGGAAAGGGAGCTAAGGGAGAGGAAAGCGAGGCAAAAAGGAGAAGAGCAAGCACGAGAAGCTTGTCTCCCGCAGAAGTTGATGCCCGCCCCGAAACCCTATCTCCCGAACCAGATCAAGAAATGGAGGATATCTTCCTCGAAGATAATTCAGACAGGAGCGTCCGAATAGGCAAGGGCCTAAGCTCGGGGCTCCGAATCGATTTGATCCGACTACTCAGGGATCACAAAGACATCTTTGCATGGTCAGCAGCAGATATGCCAGGGATAAATCCGAAGCTGATTTGTCACAAGCTGGATGTCAACGCTGAAGCTCGGCCAATCAAGCAAAAAAAGAGAAATTACTCCTCGGAGAAAAACAAAGCCATCGCCGAGGAAGTTAAAAAGTTGCAAGAGGCCGGATTCATCGAACCATGCATGTATCCGAAGTGGCTGGCCAACGTGGTGATGGTCAAGAAAGCGAACGGCTCATGGCGAATGTGCGTAGATTTCACAGATCTGAACCGAGCCTGCCCCAAAGACTGCTATCCCCTGCCAAGGATAGATCAACTGGTTGACTCCACCAGCGGCCATGCACTGCTCAGCTTCATGGATGCCTTTTCAGGCTACCACCAAGTATTCATGCACCCCGATGACAGGGCAAAGACAGCGTTCATCACAAGCGCAGGAGTGTTCAACTACAAAATGATGCCTTTCGGCTTGAAAAATGCCGGAGCCACCTACCAGAGGTTAGTTGACCACGTCTTCGCCGACCAGAAAGGGAGGAATGTGGAGGTCTACGTGGATGACTCCATCGTAAAAAGCATCAAGGAGGAAGACCATGTCAAAGACTTGGCAGAGACCTTCGGAAATCTGAGGAAATACAGCATGAAGCTGAACCCAAAAAAATGCGTCTTCGGGGTGAAGTCAGGGAAGTTCCTCGGATTCATGGTGAGCGAAAGAGGAATTGATGCGAACCCAGACAAAGTCCAAGCGGCATTGGATTTACCCGAGCCGAAGACCAAGAGAGATGTGCAGAGGCTAACCGGCAGGTTAGCCGCACTAACAAGGTTCATATCAAAAGCCTCGGACAAGGGAGCCCCCTTCTTCAAAGCACTGAAACCAAAGAACCTCTCCGGAGGAGAAGCAGAACCAGTCAAGAAAAAAGGGGTCCCGAGGAAAGTGGATCCCGAACTAATATGGGAACAGGAGCAAAAAGAAGCTTTTCAGCAACTCAGAGCCCACCTAGCTCAACTGCCGACACTGGCCAGACCAAAGGAGGGGGAAACCCTGTACCTATATGTCGCAGTTAGCCCTGGAACCGTCAGCGCAGTGCTTCTTCGGGAAGAAGAAAAGAAGCAACAGCCAATCTACTTCACCAGCCGAACACTCACGGGGGCCGAAACCCGGTACCCACTCATCGAGAAAGTCGCATATGCAGTAGTGGTAGCTGCACGAAAACTGAGGCCATACTTCGACTCCCACCAGATCACAGTGCTAACTGACCAACCGCTCGAAAAAGTACTCGACAAAATAGAGAGGTCAGGAAGATTGGCTGCCTGGGCCTTCGAACTATCAGAGTTCGGCATCAAATATCAGCCGAGGACAGCAATCAAAGCACAAGCATTGGCAGACTTCTTGGCCGAGTGCTCATACCAGGAAATGTTGGATGATACGAAAAGCACTTGGGAGGTCTTCACTGACGGATCTTCCACAGTAAACGGCTCAGGGGCAGGAGTTGTACTGATCCCCCCGACGGGGAAAAGCATAGAGTATGCATTGAAGTTCGGCTTCAAAGCAACCAACAACGAGGCCGAATACGAGGCCGTAATCGCAGGGATAGAGCTTTGTCTATCCCTGGAGGCCGAACATGTTCGCCTCAAAACTGATTCCCAGCTTGTAGCCAACCAGATCCGAGGGGAGTATGAGGCCAAATGGCCCAGCATGACAGCCTATTTAGCAAAAATTAAATCCTTAACGTCAAAGTTAAGATCCTTTGAAGTCATCCTCATTCCCCGAGGACAGAACACGCAAGCAGACGCACTGTCAAAACTCGCAAGCTCAACACTCATCGACCTAAACAGGTCGGTCCACGTAGAAGTTCACCAAGAGAGAAGCATCGACTTGCTACCCACCACAGTATGCAGCTTACGTACCGAACCTAGCTGGATGGACGCAGTAGTTGCATACAAAGAAAGGGGAGAACTTCCCGAAGATAAGCTGCAAGCGAGAAAACTGAAAAGATTCAACAGATGGTTCATCATCAGCGCCGAAGGGGAGCTCATGAGGAAATCATTCTCTGCTCCGCTGCTAAAATGTGTGGGTCCAACAGACGCTGACTACATCCTAAGGGAAATCCACCTCGGGATATGCGGAAACCACATTGGAGGAAGGACATTAGCACACAAAGCCCTTCGGGCTGGGTACTGGTGGCCCACTATGGTTTCCGAGGCAAAGCAGATGGCAAGGAAATGCGAGAAATGCCAAAAGTTCGCACCAGCCATCCATCAACCAGCTCAAACCCTACAATCCACACTGTATCCCTTACCATTCGCACAGTGGGGGTTAGACATCATTGGTCCCTTCCCCTCAGCGACGAACCAGAAGAAGTGGTTGATTGTAGGAGTCGACTATTTTAGCAAATGGATCGAAGCCGAAGCTGTCTCCTCCATCACCGAACCTCAGGTCCGCAAGTTCATATGGCAGAACATCATCACAAGGTTCGGCATACCAAGACTGATGGTCTTCGACCACGGGAAACAGTTCGACAACACCCCGTTGCAAAAGTGGTGCAAACAGTTCGGCATACACCTAGCGTACTCGGCAGTCTGTCACCCACAAAGCAACGGGCAAGCCGAAGCTGCTAACAAACTCATCCTCAATGCACTCAAGAAAAGAGTCGAAGATGACAAAAACAAATGGTTAGAAGAGCTACCCGGAACGCTATGGTCCCTTCGGACCACTGAGAAAGAAGCTACCGGGCAAACACCGTTCCACCTTGTATACGGATCCGAAGCTGTAATTCCTGTGGAAATCGGAACAGAAAGCCTGAGGATCCAGGCATACAACAGGTATGATGGGCTCCAAGGAGAAAGCAACAATCAACTTCTATCCGAAGCTCTCGATCTACTGGACGAAGCTCGGAACGATGCAAGGACACTCAACGCAGCCTATTTGCAGAGGGTCAACAAGCATTACAACCGAAGAGTCAACGCCAGACCCCTAAAAGTCGGTGATCTAGTACTCAGAAACGCCGCCTCGGTTCAGAAAGGACGGATACATGGCAAACTCTCAGCCACTTGGGAAGGACCATACATCATCCATTCCGAAAAAAGGCCAGGCACGTATATGCTGAAACAGTTAGATGGAACAATTCTGAAGAACCATTGGAATACCGATGTTCTCAAGAAATATTTTGTATGATCTCTGTCTGTAAGCCAAGTAAGTTGTTTAATGAGAAGAGGAAAGCCATTGGCACCATGTGTTTCATTAAACTTATCTCTATAATTATTGTCCCTTTATATATATATGCAGCCTCGGATCTGATCAATCCGAGACTAAAAACAGGTTGACTTTGCCCATTCCTTGATAAAATGCAAGAAATGACCAAATCATACACTTCAGGGAATCGTCCAGAATCCTCGGATTCGCGGTACCCTAATAAAATTTGTTCGCAACAAACAGTCGCTCGAATCAAGTTATAAAACTCCGGCTCAGATCCACGGATCGCCGAAGGCATAACTAAAGAGGCAGACTAGCGATCTCTTGCCCAGGTTTCCGAACCACAAGAGATCGGAAGAACAATCCAAACCTCTGAGCAGATCGACGGATTTGAAGAGTCTGGAAACTAAAGAGTCTCTTAGCAGATCTACGGATTTGAAGAACTCGCAAAACTAAAGAGTCTCTTAGCAGATCTACGGATTTGAAGAACTCGCAAAACTAAAGAGTCTCTTAGCAGATCTACGGATTTGAAGAACTCACAAAGTCAAAGAGTCTCTTAGCAGATCTACGGATTTGAAGAACTCGCAAAAGTTAAAAAGTCTCTTAACCGATCTACGGATTTAAAGAGCTCGCAAGATCAAAAGGTTTTTAGCAAGTCTACAGAAAGAGGAGCTCGAGAAATCTACGGATTTAAAGACCTAAAATTGCGAAAGAACAAGTTGAAAAGAAGCAGCCAAGTAACAAACATTCATTTTTTATTCAATATTTGGGGGAAGTACAAATACATCGAAAAACCTCAAAAATTGAAAACAAAATGAAACAAGTTAAAATCGGCAGCCATCAACAGACAATACCGGCCTACCGAAGTACTAAAGAAAACAAAAAGAAATAAGTACAACGCAGCGCCGAGGCAAAAGGGGGAAAGGCAAGCACATGTTCGGAAGTCCTCAACTGGAACCGACCGACTCTGAAGAAGACGACTGCCCGAATCCCTAACTCTTGGAAGTCTCAGGAGCATCCCCCAGAGGGGTATCCTTCGAAGAACCCCCAGCAGTAGTATCACCTTCGGAAGCCGCCTTCTGGGCCCGAGCCTCTGCAAGAGCAGCTTGGCGTTCAGCTTCAGCTTCGTCTCGATCGGCCTGGCACTCCACCAAGTGATCCTGGGCCCTCATCCAGAGCGGAACCTTCTCATTCCAAGGGAAATGAGGCATATGCTTCGCGAACATCCGCCGAGCACCCAGGATGCCATTCCAGTATTGCTCTCTACACTGATCAGCAGTGTAGAGGTCAACTCTCTCTTGCTCCAACTTCCGAATGGCAGCATCTTTCTCTCGGATCTTCAGCTGGAGAACGGGCACCTTGTCAGCTTGATTCTGAACAATCTCCCGGTGCTTGATAAACTGCTGAAGCCTCGCCTCCGCTTCCTGGCTCTGCTTAATGGCCGCCTCAAATTTAGACGTCATCTCCTTGAGAAGACTGTCTTTTTCTTCAAGTTCGCTCGCAAACTTGGCAGCCATTTCTCTCCTCTCCCTGTCGAAGGAAGCTATCTTTTCAGCATCCTCTTCAACTTGGAAAGTGAGCTTCCCAACTTCGGCCCCGATCTGTTCCGCCGCTTCCCTAGCCTCACGACTGTACTGAAGGTACAGTTGCTTGAGGTCCACCATCTCGGCCATGAGCTGCCCAGCCTTCTGGTCCAAGACAGGGATATCACGAGCATAAGCCTCCTGATACCTCCTCAGCTGCCTTTCCTCAACCGAGCTACACTCGGAAGCGAACGAGGACCAGAAAACAGCCTGGGAAAGAAGAAAGGACGAGAAAAGATGAGGAAAGAAGAAAACAACAAACCAAAAAAAAAACGGAACTCAAAACAAAATTTCCAACACTTACCTCATTCAGATAATATTGGGCCATCATAGCTGGGTTCCTCTCCTCAGCTCCAGGAACCCTCTGTTAGGTTATGATACATATGACATTTACATAAATCATGCGGAAACAACCATTAACCCAGAAAACATATTATTTACACATAATCATATAGCATAATTAGATGCATACTCTTTGTTGCGTGCCTTCCCTAGCTGCGCCCGAACCGAACAAGAACAAGTCTTTTAGGACTCCAAGTGTCGTCCCTCCGTAGAAAGTCCACAGCACGTCCGGATCCGCCTTAAGATTGACCAACTAGAATCGCCCTTAAGGTACTCAGAAAATTCGGCACTTTTGAGCAAGATGTGTGTTTGATTTTCTCTCAAAAACTCACTTTTGAATACTTGAAAACTTGTGTATAAATTATGAGCCCTAGGCCTTTATTTATAGAGTTATGGAAAAGGAATCGTAATCCTAGTAGGATGCGAATTAATTGGAATTAGAATTCTACATGAATTCTACTTAATCAATTTATCCAATAGGAATAGACATTTAATCATACACTGACTCTTGCAGATTCAGGAATCTCGCATGAGCTGAAACTCACACACACACGGCAGCCACAAGGGCTGCCCATGCGCGTGCGAGCAGCAGCCCACGCATTGCGGCCCACGCATGCGCGGCCTTGTGCGCGCTGGGCTGTGGCGTGCGTGCTTGCTGGGCGATGGCCTGGCTTCGTGCTGGGCCTTCGTCCGGCAGGCCTCGTCCGATGCTAATTCGTACGATACGCTTCCGATTAAATTTCCATTTCCGGAATCTATTTCCGATACGAACAATATTTAATATTTCCGATTCCGGAATTAATTTCCGTTTCGAACAAATATTTAATATTTCCGTTTCCGGAATTATTTTCCGATTCCGGTAATATTTCCGATTCTGACAATATTTCCGTTTCCGGCAATATTTCCAATTCTGGTAATATTTCCATTTCCAATAATATTTTCCGATACGTACCATGTTTCCGTTTCCGGCAACATCTACGACTTGGATAATATTCATATTTCCGATACGATCCATATTTCCGTTTCCGGCAATATCATCGTTTCCGGAGTATTCATTTCTTGCCTGTGACGATCTTAGCTCCCACTGAAACCAAGATCCGTCGGTTCCGAATATTCATAGATGGAGTATTTAATGCCATTAAATACTTGATCCGTTTACGTACTATTTGTGTGACCCTACGGGTTCAGTCAAGAGTAAGCTGTGGATTAATATCATTAATTCCACTTGAACTGAAGCGGCCTCTAGCTAGGCATTCAGCTCACTTGATCTCACTGAATTATTAACTTGTTAATTAATACTGAACCGCATTTATTAGACTTAACATAGAATGCATACTTGGACCAAGGGCATTATTTCCTTCAGTCTCCCACTTGTCCTTAGGGACAAGTGTGCATTTCCTAATTCCTTTGTCGCTCGATGCTTGCTCTTGAACATAAGGTAAGAGTTGTCATCCTTATTATGTCCAGAGGTGTTCCTCGGTTTCAGAGTTCAACTGATCAAATAAACAGATAATCATAGCCTATGATTCATCCGAGCACGGCCATGCATTTCACAGTTTCTAGCTCTCCGAGTGGCCTTGTACAACTTTTAAGCATCTCATCCCGATTTATGGGAGGACAATCCCAATCTTGCGATCTTGAGATTAGACTTCGTTTGATAGGTGATTACCTGAGCGTTGCCTTTATAGCCTCCTTTTACGGTGCGACGGTTGGTCAACGTCAAAGCAACCAGTTCTCAAACAAGTAATCTCAAATCACTCAGGTATTGAGGATTTAGTGTCTAATAATTTAATGAAATTTACTTATGACAGACTTTCATCTCTTACAGTAAAGTTTCATAGGTCTTGTCCGATACTAGTCTTCCCATAGTAAGTATCTATGCAAATGATTATGACATTGCCATGTCTGCATAGTTCAAGAAACAGAACTACTAGTCATCTTGCATTCTAATCGTCTAACGTTTTCTATGCGTCCAATTTTATAGAAAACTCCGATTAGGGACCATTTTCAACCTTTTGACATTCAAGTTCACTTGATAGACATTTCTTAGTCACAGGACTGGTCCTGACAGTCTATCTTGAATATATCGTCAAGTTGAAGGGACTCATCATTTAATAAACCACAAATTAAATGGAAAAATGAATTTCTTTCATTTATTGTGAATGATTAACCAATAATGTTTTACAAAGATTTAAACTCTAAAACTTTAAAACATTAAACAGAGACATCAAAGCCATTCTCCAATATGCTTGATTCCCATAGCTGCAGTGTGCGAGTTGTGCTTCGCTTGCGGCAGAGGTTTAGTTAATGGATCTGATATGTTGTCATCAGTTCCAATTTTGCTTATCTCGACTTCTTTTCTTTCAACGAACTCTCGTAGAAGGTGAAATCTACGAAGTACATGCTTGACTCTCTGGTGGTGTCTAGGCTCTTTTGCCTGTGCAATAGCTCCGTTATTATCACAATACAGGGCTATTGGTCCTTTAATGGAGGGGACTACACCAAGTTCTCCTATGAACTTCCTTAGCCATATAGCTTCCTTTGCTGCTTCATGTGCAGCAATGTACTCCGCTTCAGTTGTAGAATCCGCAATGGTGCTTTGCTTAGCACTTTTCCAGCTTACTGCTCCTCCGTTGAGGCAGAAGACAAACCCAGACTGTGATCTGAAATCATCTTTGTCGGTTTGGAAACTTGCGTCCGTATAGCCTTTAACAATTAATTCATCATCTCCACCATAGACCAGGAAGTCATCTTTGTGCCTTTTCAGGTACTTCAGAATATTCTTGGCAGCAGTCCAATGTGCCTCTCCTGGGTCTGACTGGTATCTGCTCGTAGCACTGAGTGCGTACGCAACATCCGGGCGTGTACATATCATAGCATACATTATTGAACCAATCAATGATGCATATGGAATCCCATTCATTCGTCTACGCTCATCAAGTGTTTTTGGGCACTGAGTCTTGCTTAGAGTCATTCCATGAGACATGGGTAGGTAGCCTCGCTTGGAGTCCGCCATCTTGAACCTATCAAGCACCTTATTGATATAAGTGCTTTGACTAAGTCCAATCATCTTTTTAGATCTATCTCTGTAAATCTTGATGCCCAATATGTACTGTGCTTCTCCTAGATCCTTCATCGAAAAACATTTCCCAAGCCAAATCTTGACAGAGTTCAACATAGGAATGTCATTTCCGATAAGCAATATGTCGTCGACATATAATACTAGGAAAGCAATTTTGCTCCCACTGACCTTCTTGTATACACAAGATTCGTCCGCGTTCTTGATGAAACCAAAGTCACTGACTGCTTCATCAAAACGTATATTCCAGCTCCTGGATGCCTGCTTCAATCCGTAGATTGACTTCTTTAGCTTGCATACCTTTTTAGCATTCTTTGGATCCTCAAAACCTTCAGGCTGTGTCATAAACACAGTTTCTGTTAAAACGCCGTTTAAGAAAGCAGTTTTGACATCCATCTGCCATATTTCGTAATCGTAATATGCAGCGATTGCTAACATTATTCGAATAGACTTTAGCATTGCAACTGGTGAAAAGGTTTCATCGTAATCCACACCGTGGACTTGCCTGTAACCTTTCGCAACCAATCTAGCTTTGAAAACTTCAAGTTTCCCATCCTTGTCCTTTTTCAGTTTGAAAACCCATTTGCTTCCAATGGCTTGGTAGCCATCTGGCAAATCGACCAAATCCCATACTTGGTTTTCAGACATGGAGTCTAATTCAGATTGCATGGCTTCTTGCCATTGCTTGGAGCTAGGGCTCGTCATAGCTTGCTTGTAAGTCGCAGGTTCATCACTTTCAAGTAATAGAACGTCATAGCTCTCGTTCGTCAAAATACCTAAGTACCTTTCCGGTTGAGATCTATATCTTTGCGATCTACGCGGGGTAACATTTCTAGATTGACCATGATTCTCACCAGATTCTTCTAAAGATCTCTGAGTTTCATCCTGAATGTCATCTTGAGCATTCTCTAGAGTTTGTTGTTCGACTCGAATTTCTTCGAGGTCTACTTTTCTCCCACTTGTCATTTTGGAAATGTGATCTTTCTCCAAAAAGACACCATCTCGAGCAACAAACACTTTGTTCTCAGATGTATTGTAGAAGTAATACCCCTTTGTTTCCTTTGGATAACCCACAAGGATACATTTGTCAGATTTTGGATGAAGTTTGTCTGAAATTAATCGTTTGACGTATACTTCACATCCCCAAATCTTAAGAAAAGACACATTTGGAGGCTTTCCAAACCATAATTCGTATGGAGTCTTTTCGACAGCTTTAGACGGAGCTCTATTTATAGTGAGTGCAGCTGTATTTAGTGCATGTCCCCAAAATTCTAATGGAAGTTCGGCCTGACCCATCATTGACCTGACCATGTCTAGCAAGGTTCTGTTCCTCCGTTCTGACACACCGTTCCATTGTGGTGTTCCAGGAGGAGTCAATTCTGATAGAATTCCACATTCTTTCAGATGGTCATCAAATTCATAGCTCAGATATTCACCGCCTCTATCAGACCGCAGTGCCTTAATCTTCTTGCCTAATTGATTCTCTACTTCACTCTGAAATTCCTTGAATTTGTCAAAGGATTCAGACTTATGCTTCATTAGGTAGACATAACCATACCTACTGAAGTCATCAGTGAAAGTGATAAAGTAGCTGAAACCACCTCTAGCATTTGTACTCATTGGTCCACATACATCTGTATGGATTAAACCCAATAGTTCATTTGCTCTTTCTCCAACTTTAGAGAAAGGTTGCTTTGTCATTTTGCCAAGTAAACATGATTCGCATTTACCATAATCCTCTAAGTCAAATGGTTCTAGAATTCCTTCCCTTTGAAGTCTTTCTAAGCGTTTCAAGTTTATATGGCCTAATCGACAATGCCACAGATAGGTGAGATCTGAATCATCCTTTTTGGCCCTTTTGGTATTTATGTTATATACTTGTTTGTCGTGATCTAATAAATAAAGTCCATTGACTAATCTAGCAGATCCATAAAACATCTCTTTAAAATAAAACGAACAACTATTGTCTTTTATTATAAAGGAAAATCCCTTAGCATCTAAGCAAGAAACTGAAATGATGTTTTTAGTAAGACTTGGAACATGGAAACATTCTTCCAGTTCCAAAACTAGCCCGGAGGGCAACGACAAATAGTAAGTTCCTACGGCTAATGCAGCAATCCGTGCTCCATTTCCCACTCGTAGGTCGACTTCACCCTTGCTTAACTTTCTACTTCTTCTTAGTCCCTGTGGATTGGAACATAAGTGTGAGCCACAACCTGTATCTAATACCCAAGAAGTTGAATTAGCAAGTATACAGTCTATAACGAAAATACCTGAAGATGGAACGACTGTTCCGTTCTTCTGATCTTCCTTTAGCTTCAAGCAATCTCTCTTCCAATGCCCCTTCTTCTTGCAGTAGAAGCATTCGGATTCAGAAGTGGGTTGACTGACCTTCCTCTTTGCAGATTTGGCGCCAGTTTGCTTAGTTGGGCTGGCCTTGTTGCCACCTTTCTTAGCATTCCTCTTCTTTCCAGATTTCTTGAACTTGCCCCCACGCACCATAAGCACATCCTGCTTATCACTTTTGAGCGTCTTTTCAGCGGTCTTCAGCATACCGTGAAGCTCAGTGAGCGTTTTGTCCAGACTATTCATACTGTAGTTCAGTTTGAACTGATCATACCCGCTATGAAGAGAATGGAGGATGGTGTCTATAGCCATTTCCTGAGAAAATTGCTGATCCAGCCGACTCATATTCTCAATGAGTCCAATCATTTTGAGAACATGTGGACTTACGGGCTCGCCTTTCTTAAGCTTGGTCTCAAGAATTTGCCTATGAGTCTCGAATCTTTCGACTCGAGCCAGATCTTGGAACATGTTCTTCAACTCACTGATGATTGTGAAAGCATCTGAGTTGATGAACGTTTTCTGCAGATCTGCACTCATGGTGGCGAGCATTAGACATTTCACATCCTTGTTGGCATCAATCCAACGATTGAGGGCTGCCTGAGTGATCCCGTCGCCAGGAGCTTCGGGCATCGCCTCATCTAGGACATACTCCTTTTCTTCCTGCATAAGAACTATTTGCAAGTTCCTTTGCCAGTCAAGGAAGTTTTTCCCGTTCAACTTCTCCTTTTCGAGAATTGATCGAATGTTGAATGAATTGTTGTTTGCCATATTAAAACTACAATTGAAAAGAATAAACAAATAAATAACCATTCACAGTTTCTCTTAATAAACTTAAATTCTAGCATACATGCATAATTCAATGTTTATTAAGCATTTTATTCAAGTTATGTGTTCCGGCAGGTGTGAATAAAATGATTCCAAGATCCTAAAATCATTGAAGAACTAAGCACAGTTTGTCGACTTAATCCTAGAACATCTTAGGTAAGCAAAAGCCTTTTGCTAATAGTCTAGAAACTATTCTTGGTTGATAGGTACGTCTAAGAACTTATTAGGTAAACCTATCGAATTTGCCACGACATAAAAGGACTCCTTACTTATATCGTTGAGTTTCACCAAAACTAACATGTACTCACAATTATTTGTGTACCTTGCCCCTTTAGGACCAATAAGTAACACCTCGCTGAGCGAAAACTATTACTAGATTGATGTAAAGGATATCCAAGCAAGTGTATATTTTGGCATGGCACCTTTTAACTCAATTTTTAAGTTTGGAACTTAAGGCTCTTACTATGTTGGTTAGATTTTAAGTGAACTAAAATCCTTAATCATGCAACATAATCAAGCTTTTGATCTCATGCATTTTAAGACATATTTAAAGCAATAAATAACTTAAAACATGCATAAGATATTTGTGATCTAGTATGGCCCGACTTCATCTTGAAGCTTTGACTTCAAAGTCCGTCTTGAAAATCTCCGTGGGAGGCACCATTTTCTTCAAATAGGATAAGCTATAACTAATTACAACTATTTGATGGTTCGCAGACCATATTTGAATTGAAAAATAACTTTGGTACTTTAGACCAATTACATTCAAATTAATGGTACGCAGACCATATTTTCTATCCTATTTGGGCCATACTAGTCACTTCATAACCTGCAAAACAGTACATATACAATATATACCATTCACCCATTCATTATCATGAATGGCCCACATAGCTGGTTAGTTAAACACATTATGCATCACGTAAATATTTGCAGCAATTAATCAAGGGCACCAATAATCTACCAATTATTCAGTCCTTATTAATTCTAATCGAGTTGTTTTAACCTTAAGGATTTGTAGACCTAATCAAGAGTTTATGACTAAAAGTGCTCCCACTCAAACCAATAAATTCATATGCTTTACTAATTTTAAACATAAAATTGTATTTCTAGTCTAACCGGAAACATACAAATTTAATTAAAATTTAAAGCTCATATAAATTTATAATTGAATCCAAAATTTAATTTAATTTCAGTCGCATTTAAATTAATTCATGATTTTAATTTTAGTAAAATAATTAGAATAAATTCCATTTATTATAATTATAATATTCAAAATTAAAATCCAAGAAATTAATTCAAATTATTAATTTTTAAAATTAATTAAAATTACGTGAACTGAAATTTTCAAATTAAACATTCAAAACGATCTAATCGAAACGCAAACACCCTACGCGTTGCACGCCCATGGGCTGTACGCACACAGCCATTGCTGGCCATGTGCGCGCAGCCCATGCGCTCGTTGCATAGCTGCTGCTGTCCCATACGCAAGCCTCCGCACAGCACCCACCGCACGCGAGCTATCGCTCGCAGCGCGCGCGCGTTACCGCGCTCGCTGGTGCGCGAGATCGCTCGCTGGTGCGCGCGAGCCATCGCTCGCTGGGGCGCTGCATCGCTCGCTGGTGCGTGCGAGCCATCGCTCGCTGGCGCGCGAGATCGCGCGCTGGTGCGCGCGAGCCATCGCTCGCTGGCGCGCGAGATCGCTCGCTGGTGCGCGCGAGCAATCGCTCGCTGGTGCGCGCGAGCAATGCTGTGCGCAGCGCTCGTGGCACGCGAGCTTCCGCTCGCTGCGCACGAGGCTGCGCGCTGTTATGCGAGGCAGCGCGCGCTGTGGCGCAGCTCGCTTGCTGCCCACACGCGACTGCCTTGGCTCGCCCCTCGCCCATGCCCATACGTTCATTGCTCGTGGCACACGACACAAGGCAGGGCTGCTGCCTTGTGCTCGTGCACTACGGCCTTGCTCATTGCATTCGTGCCGCACGGGCGACGAGCTCCCTTGCTCGTCGTCGCATGCCCGCATTATACAACACCCCTTAAGGGTAACACGAAGCGTCCATTGCTTCGTGCGTGCAAGTTATTTGAACGAATCGCATAAAATTTAAAATTTATATTTAAAATTAATGACAAATTAATAAATATTATTAATTTCATAATTTTAGGGCGAAAAATCGAAAATTTATTATCCAATTGATTTCCGATTGATATGGATTCAAGTCTAGGTCATAAAAATTTAAAATTTATCGTAAATTTACAATTTTTATGGTGGTTTTTTAATCATAGGTTTCTAATTAAATTACAATTAATTATGAAAATCAAATTAATTCTAAATTATTCTAATTTTCAACAAATTAATCATAATTACAAATTAGATTGCATAATTAACAAGACTAGGCATTCAAACTTGTTAAACATATGCAGTAGGTCAATCAAAAATTCAAGATTTATCAACAGGAATCGCAAATATTTAATTTAACATCTTAAATTTACGAAATTTTGCATCCGAAAAACTAAAACCTTCGAAAAGTCATAGTTAGGCTTCGAATTTGAGAATTCTGGGTTCGGCAGAAAAATACTATTTTTGTCAAAATTTTAGAATGCCTTTTACATACGGAATTGACACAAAAATCACTCAATTCGGATGAGTAATGAAGAAACTGCCGAAAAACTGCGTACATATAATTAAATAAACGCAATTTGCAATTAATTAACAATCACGAAAATTAATCACCCCTTTTAATTCTTGCAAATTTGTAATATTTAACCATGTTCATGCAATTTAGATTATGAAAATAATAAGGGGCTCGTGATACCACTGTTAGGTTATGATACATATGACATTTACATAAATCATGCGGAAACAACCATTAACCCAGAAAACATATTATTTACACATAATCATATAGCATAATTAGATGCATACTCTTTGTTGCGTGCCTTCCCTAGCTGCGCCCGAACCGAACAAGAACAAGTCTTTTAGGACTCCAAGTGTCGTCCCTCCGTAGAAAGTCCACAGCACGTCCGGATCCGCCTTAAGATTGACCAACTAGAATCGCCCTTAAGGTACTCAGAAAATTCGGCACTTTTGAGCAAGATGTGTGTTTGATTTTCTCTCAAAAACTCACTTTTGAATACTTGAAAACTTGTGTATAAATTATGAGCCCTAGGCCTTTATTTATAGAGTTATGGAAAAGGAATCGTAATCCTAGTAGGATGCGAATTAATTGGAATTAGAATTCTACATGAATTCTACTTAATCAATTTATCCAATAGGAATAGACATTTAATCATACACTGACTCTTGCAGATTCAGGAATCTCGCATGAGCTGAAACTCACACACACACGGCAGCCACAAGGGCTGCCCATGCGCGTGCGAGCAGCAGCCCACGCATTGCGGCCCACGCATGCGCGGCCTTGTGCGCGCTGGGCTGTGGCGTGCGTGCTTGCTGGGCGATGGCCTGGCTTCGTGCTGGGCCTTCGTCCGGCAGGCCTCGTCCGATGCTAATTCGTACGATACGCTTCCGATTAAATTTCCATTTCCGGAATCTATTTCCGATACGAACAATATTTAATATTTCCGATTCCGGAATTAATTTCCGTTTCGAACAAATATTTAATATTTCCGTTTCCGGAATTATTTTCCGATTCCGGTAATATTTCCGATTCTGACAATATTTCCGTTTCCGGCAATATTTCCAATTCTGGTAATATTTCCATTTCCAATAATATTTTCCGATACGTACCATGTTTCCGTTTCCGGCAACATCTACGACTTGGATAATATTCATATTTCCGATACGATCCATATTTCCGTTTCCGGCAATATCATCGTTTCCGGAGTATTCATTTCTTGCCTGTGACGATCTTAGCTCCCACTGAAACCAAGATCCGTCGGTTCCGAATATTCATAGATGGAGTATTTAATGCCATTAAATACTTGATCCGTTTACGTACTATTTGTGTGACCCTACGGGTTCAGTCAAGAGTAAGCTGTGGATTAATATCATTAATTCCACTTGAACTGAAGCGGCCTCTAGCTAGGCATTCAGCTCACTTGATCTCACTGAATTATTAACTTGTTAATTAATACTGAACCGCATTTATTAGACTTAACATAGAATGCATACTTGGACCAAGGGCATTATTTCCTTCACCCTCCACTGCGGGTTGGCCCGAAGAAGATTCTCCCGTGCAGCTTCGGGACCCACCAAAGATCCCACGTGAGCCATGGGGTTCTCCCCCAAAACCGGAGCTCTGGCATAGCGAGCCATCGCCTCCCTTACCTCCTCGGGGATCCGTTTCAGCGGAACATCCGAGCAAGGGTCAGCGTGGATCAGTCTATCCAGGGCCGAGGTCGAAGTGGAGCCCAAGGTCGAATGACGCCTCTTCCTCGTCAGACCCTGCTCGGGTTGCTCCTCCTCAGCAGAAGGGACCTCCTTCTCAGCTTCGGGAACCTCTGCGTGAGCTTCGGTGAGATCCACCATCTCCTTATCCGGACTTTTCTCCCTTTCGAGAGAAACGTCAGCAGCTTCTTCCTTCTGCTCGGCCACAATAGGGACATCCGAGCCAGGAACAAGGTCGGCTTCAATTGCCTCCATCACCTTGGTTATATCCTGGATCTCGATCCCTAAAGCAGCAGACGGCTTCAGCGGAGAAGGGATGGTATCTTCCTCAGCCAGCGGTTGGTCCACAGGAGGCGGTTCCGCAACCACCACACTCTTCAACTTCTGCCCGGGCAAGGGCATGAAGTGAAGGAGATTTTTGGGAGGAGGCATGACTTCCGAAACCACTTCCTACAGGGCAAACGCTCAAAGGTCAGTTTCAGAAAAAGAGGGAACAGATCACAAAAGCTCTAAGTCAGAACAAATACCCTCTCCGAAGACTGATCAGCTTTCGCCTTCTTCGGATGCGCAGAAGGCCTCAAAAGAGTGCTGCTCTTCCTTTTGCGCTGATCCTAAACAGAAGAAACCAAGGGTCAATAAATGTAAAACAAGACAAAGGAAGGAATAAAGAAAAATCGCGAAGTACCCGGTTCCTAGATAAAGAGATATCTATCCGAGCCGGAGATGAAACCGAAGGAACGGCACGCGGCACAGCGTCAGTCCCAGGACCCTAAAAAGATGGTCCAGGACCAAGACGTTAGCCGACGGCCAACCAAAAAGAAAGACAAGCAAAAGACTTCGAGATTAGAAACACTCACCGGATCCGAGGTTGTCCTCAAATCAGGGAGCACGACTTTCACTGGAACAGCTTCGGGAGAAGAGGCAGAATCCCACGGATCAGCTCGAACTTCAGATATCCGAGCGACACCCGACGGAGACAGCACGTAATCCTTCAAGCGAGGATTGCGAGGATTCTCCTTCCCGAACTTATAATCAGGGGCCGAGTCGTGAATGGTCTTCAGATCCAAAGAAATACCCAAGACCACAGGATCAACACAGCTAAAACCGTACTCTGCAGAAACAAAGCACAAAACGAAATCAGTAAAACGAGACCAAAAAGGAGGAGGACAAACTTACTAAAGCACGGTCCCAGCCGAAAGACACCTACCCCTGTCAAAAATCCTGCTGAGACCGGCAACAGCAAGAATGTCCTCCCGCAAGATATAGTTGAGGTTCGGGAGCCAGTTGGACGACAATTTGTAGTTGTCCTCCCGAGCCAAAAACCACTGGAGGAGATCCACGTAGTGGTGATGGTTCCGATCCGGAGCAGCCACGCTTCGCATATCAGGATCAGGAGTCACAAACCACTTCGGAGGGCGGTAAAAATGTGGATGCTTCGGATCTGTCGGCACACGAACGAACAACCACTCCGTCTTCCAGTTATGATCAGAGCTGAGGTAAGGGTAGGCCGTAATATAGTTCGGCTCCCCCTTTCTTCGGGATCTTTTATTGATAATGGTCCACCAACCATACCCATCCCCCTTGGAAGCATGGTTGAAAGATAGATCGTGCAGATCCCGAAACACGGCAACAGAGCATGGAAAGTTAATAAAATCGCACACCCATCTAAATCCGATGATGTGCCTCATAGATTTGGGGGTAAGCTGGGCCAAACTGATGTTGTACGACACCAGGAGCTCGGATACGAAGGGATCCAAAGGAAAGCGGAGACCGTTCTCCAAATGATGAGTATACACAGAGATGAACCCCCTCGGCGGATGAGTCACCCGAGGACGCTCCTGGTCGGGAAGCTCGCACCAGTACCCCAAGGCGTGCTGGATTCCGTATAACTCTTCGGCCCTCCGATGGTAATGCCCCAGCTTCGCCTCCACCAACCAGTCACCACTGACCGATTTTTCCAAGGGACCATCGATCTTAGTGGTCTCATGCAGAATCGGGGCATACTTGCCCTGCGGATCAGCTTCAGTCCAATGAACTGGAAACTCAGGGTAGGAGCGGCGCACACCCGAAGAGCCAGCTTTCTTACCAGAAGTTGCGCGTTCAGACACGCTAGACCCGCCAACAACATCATCTTTCGAAGCATCCCAACCAGTCGAACGCCTCTCCACTGGCCTCTCCGAAGGCCGACCCCTTGAAGTTTTCGGTAACCTTCCCGAAGGCACGTTCTCCCTCTCACTAGAGGAGCCAACGACGAACTTGCTCTTGCCCCTATTCTTTGCCATGGCCGCGAATTCTCGGTCTAGGGTTGAGATTGAGGGGTAGAAGGAAAAACGAAGAAAAAAGGAGAATTCAGAAACAAATTACCTTTTTCCGAAGCGGAATTCGCCGATAAAACGAACAACACAAGTTCCCGAAGCCTAAAGTTGGCCGAATTTCGTAGATCTGAAGAAACAAATTGCACTGCGATCGCCGGAATTTAGAGAGAGAAAGGGTCTGAAAGAAGGAGTAAAAAGTTCGAAAAGAGCAATGCACCCCGTATTTATAGAAAAGAAAAGGGGCGCATCAACTTCCTCAACCCACGATCTCCACGGCACAATACAACTCCCAACACTTGTCATCAATGCAAATCATCCCTTTTCAGAAAAAGAGAGGGAACTTTCGGACTTCTGACAGCTGGAAACCCACCCATTTAATTCTAAATGGACCGGGTCTGGGGGGCATGTTGTTTGGGCTCCCAATTGATTCTCAATTGGGCCACTAAGTCCAAAGCCCAATGGCTCTAATCAAACAGCATCAAACCCACCAATGGCTAGTCAGCCATCCATCAAGGCCCAAGGCCCAATAGCAATAAATGACCTATGGGCATTTATTATGCAAACACTATAAATAGGCCGCCAAGGCTCACACCTCAAGGTACGTCCAATTTACCGCCTTAAGACTACTCTTCTAGAGAACTTCTCTCTAGAATCCGAGCATCATTCTTACTTAGGCATCGGAGGGGCTTTCCTCGGAAACACCCCCGAGGCTAGTGACTTTGCTCTTGTGCAGGTGAATTCGGATTCCACTCATTCAAACAAGCAAGATCTTCAACACATACAAAAGGGCCTTCATTCGAAGCCCATTATTTCCATCTTTACAACACCGGAACAGTTAGTAATGTAGTCATCTACTCGTTACCAAAAAATAAAAATGTAGTCATCTACTTGGATTTATTAACAACTTATATAGTGAGGTAAGAGGTCTTATAGAAATTTAATGATTCATGAGAAGTGCACATGGATATATGATATGTTTGAAGGAGGTTTCAAGCTTTTATCACAAAACTAATTTCCCACACGTACGACAAACTTTCTAGTCAATTCAGGAACTGGATGGATAAGGTCAACTTTGACAGATTGCATTCGCCAGTTACTTTAATTATTTTGAACCGAACGTAGCGTAATAGTGACGATTAAATTAGTAAGTACGTATTTGTTAGCTATGAAGCAAAATTGAAGATGGCTCTGGGCCGGATCGGACCGAGACGTACACGATATAGTCGATTCAGTACGAAAAAAGCATGGCTCATTCTGACACAAGCATGAAATTGTGGGCTTCGGGATAGACAGCTTGACTCAGCCGTAATTTTTTGAAAAAACATGACACGGTACAATACGCCAAAACACGTTAAATTGGGTTAAAGCACGAGGGCACGTGGAACATAACTGAACCGCTTTTAATTTTTACTTTCTGGTAGCACCCGACACAAAGCAACTAGGTTGGACGTGGGTCCAAGACATGTGGGTTCGGCATGAAAATGGCATGGCCCAATATGGTATGGGCTTGACACGAAGCTCGGCCCGACACACAACCATTTATAAAACAGGGCTCACAGCTAAGGGTGTTCACCGATCCGGACCAGACCGAAGAACGAAATTTGATAATTTAAGACTTTGAGGTCGGACCAGTTATGTTTAGACCGGACCGAAAAAACTGGTCCAAAACCCGGACCGGGCCGATTTGGACCGGTTATAGACTTATTACTATTTTTTTCAATTTTTTTACATATGGTAATAAGAGGGAAAAAAACATATATACTTCGTAGAAAACTAATGATTTAATACCGTTTTTTAAAAGCTAAAATAAAATATCTCATAATATAGTAATGTTCTAACATATTGAACGAGTAAATTCACTTTCTAAACAGCACTATGTACGGAGTATATATCATATTTTTTTAATGAAAATTTGATCTGGTCAAAACCCAATTTTAAAGAGTTTTGGATCGAACCAGATCCAAACTTTTCTATGATTGAAACGAGTTTTAGACAACGTCTTAAACTCTGGAACCGCACTCTGTATAAAAAATAGTGTTTCTCAATCCAAACACCAGACAGATTGACATAATTTCGGTACGGTCCAAAGTCGATCCGGTCCAGTTCAGTCTAATTTTTTCGACCCGGCCCGACCGGCTTTTGCACAACCCTTACTCACCGCTGAATAATTTATTCGGTAAAATGAAGTGAACAGAGAAGTGATGAACAAATAGATTTGTATTGTATCCGTAGTGGGCGTCGGTGGTATTTGGAAGCTAGGCTGAAACATGGATCCGGGTTTGTTTAGTAGCTAGCAGCAGTAGCATTTTCTTCGGCTCATCGTTCATTCCTTCTCCCAACCTTTTCCAATTCATGCACTTTTGCCTTGAAATCAATCAAACAAATTATGGGTGCAGCAATCATTTGTTTGGATAGATGCATGCATGGGTCCTGACATGAAACCCCAATTATCTACTCCGTACTTGTTACTAAATTATACTACCTCCGTTTCAAAAAGATCTTTACAGTTACTATTTGCACGGACTCCAATGCAATATTTAACTACTAATATATCTAATTTCGTATGTGAAAAAATTATAAAAATTTGATATTCCGAAAATACATCCCGATACCAATCTAACAAGATCTTACATGTAATGTTTTGATGTATATAATGGTGGGAATTTACGGTCAAAGTTTTTATACTTTGGACACATTTTCCAAAGCGTAAAGAACTTTTTGAAACGGAGGTAGTATTCCATTATTCACAACATATAGTTTACGAACACGAAAATAGGGCACCAATAACGATTTACCTCCAAAAGTTCAAGCAGCAGATGTTAAATTACAAAAATTAGATTAGGAGGAGTTAATATTTATCCTTAGACCAGGTAATATAACTATATTATACATTTATAGTAGTATACCACAATTACAAGCCAACAAGCTCAGTGCAGTGGCGGAGCCAGGAATTCAACGTTGGGGGGCGGGAAAAAAATGGAACTAAAAATAAGGGGGGGCGAGGAAAAAAATAAAACTAAAAAGAAATAATGTGGTATAAGGATTTGAACCCTAGATCATGGAGTATAAATGACTTATTAAAGTAGAAATAACCATTGAGACAAGTAGTATTTAGTGATATATTTAGGATTTATTACTATATATTAGGAATTTTTAAAATTGTTGGGGGGGCGGCCTGTTAGTGATCACCTTCTTGGTTGATCACGAACTGAAAGTTGCTAAGCAACTTAACAGTAAATGCAAAGAGAAAGAGAGGAAGAAAGAGAGATAGATTGTTTTCTTATTGAATGAATAAAGATTACAGCATGATTGGCCTTATATACAATGATTAGGTGACGTGTTGGAGCCAATCAATGAGCTTCAAATTAACACATCAGCAAGCTCTAACTAACATGCTCTATAACAGAAACAGAAGCTAACAATAGCTCTAACAGAATTCAGTTACACTGAACATTCTAGAAGGCTGATGCAGTTAGTTGTTGCTGCAGTTGTTGCTGCTTGACTGCACGAAATTGCTTGCTGCATTGTTGTAAGCTTGAGTTGATCATATCAGCATTGAGAGCATGAGTGTGTACACCAACACCCCCCCTCAAACTTGGGATGGGTGAAACATGAGTCATACCAAGTTTGGAAGAAAGAGTTCTGTGTTGATGACTAGGGAGAATCTTAGTGAATATGTCAGCTAACTGGTGCTGAGTAGGAAGATAGCTGAGTTGTAACAGACCTTCAAGAACTTTATCCCTTGTAAAGTGGCAATCAACCTCAATATGCTTGGTTCTTTCATGGAAAATAGGGTTAGTGGCAATGTGAAGAGCAGATTGATTGTCACAATTAAGTTGAACAGGTTGTAAATCAGTGACCCCCAATTCCTCTAGAAGTCTTATAATCCAAGAGACTTCACTAGCTGCTTGTGACATAGCTCTATACTCAGCTTGTGAAGAGCTTTTAGATACAGTTGTTTGCTTCTTGGATTTCCAGCTAATAGGAGAATTGCCTAGCAAGAGAATATATCCAGTTACTGATCTTCTAGTTGAAGGGCAAGCAGCCCAATCAGAATCAGAGAAAGCTTGGAGTGTGAGTTTATCAGTAGCTCTAAGCAAAATCCCTTGACCAGCAGTGTGATTAACATACCTCAAGGTATGAGTGAGAGCAGCAATGTGATCAATTCTGGGTGAATGCATGAATTGACTAAGTGATTGAACAGCAAATGCCAAGTCAGGTCTTGTGTTGGTGAGAAAATTTAGCTTGCCTACATAGCATCTATACAAGTCAGGATTTGCATAAAGATCACCCTCAGGAGAAAGCTTTAGATTCAAAGGGAAAGGTGTGACTGCTGGTTTAGAAAGATCCAGTTCACAATCATGGAGCATTTCCTTAGTATACTTCTTCTGAGTAAGGATGTAACCTTCTGTTGTGTGACAGATTTCAATCCCTAGGAAGAAGTTAAGTAATCCCAAATCTTTGATGCTAAATGTCTGATGTAAATGAGTCTTTAGTGCAGTAATAACAGATTCATTTGATCCTGTGATGATAATATCATCAACATAAACAGCCACCACTGTAATGTCAGTAAGATCATGTTTGATGAAAAGAGAGTAGTCATTCTTTGACTGTGTAAACCCTTGAGATTTCAACTCAGCTAAAAGTCTGGCAAACCACTGCCTAGATGCTTGTTTGAGGCCATAAAGGGACTTAGTAAGCTTGCACACATGTCCAACAGGAGCATTGACACCTTCAGGAACTTTCATGTAAACTTCCTCATCAAGATTGCCATGTAAAAAGGCATTGTTAATATCCAGTTGGAACAGTTTCCAGTTTCTGCTTGCAGCAATAGAAATTAGACATCTAACTGTGGACATTTTTACAACTGGGGAGAATGTTTCATGGTAATCAATACCATATTTTTGAGTGAAACCCTTGGCCACTAATCTGGCTTTGTACCTTTCAATAGAACCATCAGCATTTTTCTTAATTCTGTAAACCCATTTGCAGCCAATTGCTTTCTTGCCTTTAGGAAGAACCACAAAATCCCATGTGTGATTGTTGTTGAGAGCTGTAATTTCTTTTTCCATGGCTGTAACCCAGTTATGATCACCAGCAGCTTCAGAATAAGAGGTGGGCTCAATCAAGTCCATATTTGCTGCAATTATGACCTTTTGTTTGTCAGGTAATTGGTCAAAAGCAACCAACAAGGTTGCACCAGTGTCTAATTGGCTTTGAACAAATAAAATCTTGATAGTGAGATGGCTGTTTTGGTACTCTGGTGGACCTTCTTGGAGGAGGAGCATAAGGTTGATTGAGATCTGAAGAAGTGTGAACAGTTTCTGGGGAAGAAGGAGATGGTATAGAAGAAGGAGAATTGTGAGCAGAAAGTGGAGAAGTTAAAGGAGTAGAAATAGAAGAGATATGAGAAGAGATATGAGATTCTTCATTTTGAGCAATGGAAAGAGAAGAGGAATCTGAAATATCAGTAACAATTGGAAGGAAAAATTTGGTTTTGTAAGTGGAATAGGGGGAAGATGAAAAATGATATGGAAAATGTTTTTCATGAAAAACAACATCCCTAGATGTAACAAGTTTATGAGTAGCAAGGTTAAGAACCTTGTATGCTTTCTGATCACAAGGATATCCTATGAAGACACATGGATCAGCTCTAGGATCAAATTTTGATCTCTGTGTCTTTGCAGTAGTAATGTAACAAAGACATCCAAACACCCTTAGATGAGACAAGTCTGGTTTTGTACCAAATAGCTTTTCATAAGGAGTGCAGAAATTGATACTTTTCAAGGGCATTCTGTTAATGAGATAAGTAGCAACAAGAATACATTCACTCCAGTATTTATCAGGGAGATTGGATTGGAATGAAAGAGCTCTAGCTGTTTCAAGTAGGTGCTTGTGTTTTCTCTCAACAACCCCATTTTGTTGAGGTGTATAGCTGCAACTTTTCTGGTTTAGGATACCCCTTGATTGAAACAACTCTTTCATGCTACCTTCTGTCAAATCTGGTGCATTGTCTGATCTAACATGTTTAACCTTTAAGCCAAACTGATTTTCAACATAAATAAGAAATTGAGTCATGATTTTCAAAGAATCTGTTTTATTTCTCATAAGATGAGTCCAAGTCATCCTTGTGTGATCATCTACAATTGTAAGAAACTGATTACAATGAGAAGAATCAGGAATAGAGTAAGGGCCCCATACATCAATGTGTATTAATTCAAAAGGCCTAGTTGTTTTGATGCTACTATTAGAGAAAGGGAACCTAGCCTGCTTAGCTAAAGGGCATATCTGACAGAAAGATTCAGCTAAGCATCCTGATACATCAACTCCTTGTAATCCCTTTATTTTGCCAAATGACATATGTCCCAACCTAAGATGCCAGAGTTTGGCTTCTTGGACAGCAACTGACCCAACAGTAGAGAGAGCATACTTATTCTTGCTAGACACCAGTAAATCTTCACTTAAACTGTACAATCCCTTCTCCAATCTACCAAGCAGAATAAGCTTGTTCTTGGAAAGGTCCTGAAGTAAACATTTATTAGTTGTGAATGAAACAGAATAACCATCATCACAACAAAGTTTGGATACTGATATCAAATTGAACTGAAACTCAGGAATATGCAGCACATCTTTAAGTGTAATATTTCCACCTAAATGAATGACACCTTTGTGCTTAACTGTTAATTCTGAACCATCAGGAATAGTAATAGTATGCTGAGCATCATTCACAGATTCAAAAGAACTGAATAATGACAGATCTGAACACATATGATCACTAGCACCACTATCTAAAATCCATTTTTTCTTGAGATTGGAAAATAAACAGAAAGTACCTTTGTGCTGAGAAGTTGTTGCTAATCCAAGTGAGTGAGGGCTGGAATTCTCAACTTGATTAGAAACCTGATTATTGTTGAGGTATTGCATCAATTGACTGTATTGATCTTCAGTAAAAGTGGCATGAACCATTCCTGAATTTGTTTCATTCTGATTTTCTTTGTTGAAGCTTTCATCAAGCTGTGCTGCTGCTGCTGCAATCCTCTTTCCTTTATTCTTGAAATCTTTTGGATAGCCATGTAGCTTCCAGCATTTGTCAATAGTATGGTTTCTCATTTTGCAATGATCACAAAAGAGATTATTCCTGGTTGATGTTGTAATCTGAGAGCCAGAATTAGAGCTGTATTGAGGCTTGTAGAACTTGTTGTCAAACCTTTTGACACTAAATGCAGCAGATTCTGTTGTTTGCAATTGATTTCTGATAGTGTGCAACTCTTTCTGCTGCTCTTCTTGGAGTAAGAGTCCATAAGCCTTAGATATTGTAGGTAAGGGATTCATCATGAGAATTGCACTTTTAGGATGCTCATATTTCTGGTTTAATTTCATCAAAAATTGTATCAATCTCTGATTCTGCTGAGTTTTCAGAAGTTGTTGTGTGAGATTACAATTACAACCAGTGCAAACACACGTAGGCAGAGGTTCTAATCCATCCAGTTGGTCCCAAAATAGCTTGATTTTAGTGTAAAAACTAGCAATTCCTTCACCCTCTTCTTGTGTTAACTCACTCAACTGATGCTGTACAGAAAACAATTGAGGACCAGATTCTCTACAAAATATGTCAGCCAATTCAAGCCAAATTGCTCTTGCTGTCTTGAGATACAAGACACTTCTTGCTATTTTAGGTTCAAGTGAAGCTAACATCCAAGAAATCACCAAATCATTACATCTGCACCATAATCTGTAGTTTGCAGAATTTATTGCTGGCTGATTTAGTGCTCCATCAACAAAACACAATTTGTTTCTTGCAGATAAAGCTATCATCATAGATCGTTTCCAATCATTAAAAAACTGTCCCTCAAATTCAATATTCACCAATTTTGTAGCATTTAGATCACTGTTGCTCAGATAGTAAACAGAACTAGGATTCTGGGATTGATCTGTTTGATCAGGCATTCTTGATTGATCTTTTTGAGTGTTTTGCTGATTGAATATGCAAAGAAGAACGGATTATAGCAGGATCTGATTTAGTCACTGCTCTGATACCATGTTAGTGATCACCTTCTTGGTTGATCACGAACTGAAAGTTGCTAAGCAACTTAACAGTAAATGCAAAGAGAAAGAGAGGAAGAAAGAGAGATAGATTGTTTTCTTATTGAATGAATAAAGATTACAGCATGATTGGCCTTATATACAATGATTAGGTGACGTGTTGGAGCCAATCAATGAGCTTCAAATTAACACATCAGCAAGCTCTAACTAACATGCTCTATAACAGAAACAGAAGCTAACAATAGCTCTAACAGAATTCAGTTACACTGAACATTCTAGAAGGCTGATGCAGTTAGTTGTTGCTGCAGTTGTTGCTGCTTGACTGCACGAAATTGCTTGCTGCATTGTTGTAAGCTTGAGTTGATCATATCAGCATTGAGAGCATGAGTGTGTACACCAACACGGCCGCCCCCACCCGCCCCCCTATCTCCGCCTCTGGCTCAGTGCCCCATTAGGCTCATCTGAATTCAATGTATATATCTGACGTACAACATATATTTAAGTATAGAGCGCATTACATTTCTTCCATGTGAAAAAATATTCCCAACATAACTTCAAAGCGAAGACTATTTATAACAATAGAATGAACGGATATAGTCGATCAAGTTGACCAACATATATTCGTCATGGTGTAACAGAATTGGTAGCCATACGTATCTTATTGGTTGGCGTTGGCCCTTGGGTTAGTTAGATTGTTTGAATATTGTTGACATTATTAATTTATTTGGTCGACATTCGATCGACATATATACAGATATACTAGAAGGACGTACGTATGTATCTTGCATGCATGCATGGCAGTATGCATGATCGACACACTACGTACTTTCTACGTGGAAGCTAATTATGTTTAAGAGAAATCTAATGGATAAGCTTGATGCATGGATCTTATTGTGTTAGTTCCATGTATTTGTGATATCAAGTAATTATACATCATACATATTGTAAAGTCACTAAGCTAGCTTTTGTTGTTGAAGTTATTGTGTACTAGCTAGATCAGTAAAGCAATAAAACTATGGTGCCAAGTACCATAAAGTATGAAACTGGCACTAATACATTTACAAGGCGATCAGATTTGTGGATTAATGGTACAACTTCCTCTTAATATTTCATAGGTGGCGGCGATATCGACTCCCAATATATATGTATATTTTTTTTAGTTTTACCAGGGACGGATCTAGGAATTTACAAATGGGGGTCCAAAAAAATTTATAATTTGCTTTATAATTCTCGTATATGCTCATTTTAGGGAGTTAAAGATGAAAGTTAAGTAGTTAAAATATTAATAAACGATATAATAAAATATGTTGAAGATTTGTGGACTTTAATTTTTGGGTTTCATAATAATAAAAATCAGCACCTAATCCAAATTACAGCGTTAACTTGGCGTGATTTCAAATAAAATGGGAAAAAAAGGATGTATACGACAAGTTTTCATACTTTGAAGGAGATTTTTTTTATTACAATTGTCGTTGAAAAAATTGCACAAAACGACATTAACAAAAAAAAAATAGGAATATCATTTTCAATGTATGGGGCATTATGCTATATATAATTAGGCCTCTTAAAAGTTCAAAAACACATGCAACATAAGTATATAAAAATAGAGGTTAAAATAAATTACATATATATACTATGCCAATTACAAAATTATTTTGAAGAAAAAAGTAACACTACTAATATTTTGTATTTTTGTAAAAGCAAAATCATGAATAATATAAAATTAAAATTAAAAAGTAAATGAATAAAGAAAAATGATGAAGAAAAAACGACCAACAAAAGGGTGAAAAAAAAGATGAAGAATATATTTAGAGGATCAATAGAAAGAGAATTAAAAGGCAAAAAGTGAAAAAAAAAAAATATTCAACATCCTCTCATTAGGATTCGAAACCAGATTTTTCTGTGAAATATAGTTATCAAGGAACCACTAAGCTATAAATACATTTAACTGTTTACATTACAAGTTAATTAATAATATACTCTATTAAATTTTCAAGTGCAATTAATTACCTCAATATCAATTCAACAGTTTTTTCTTCAAATAATGAGGGTCCCTTTAAACCCCTCCAGGGACATATAGGTCCGTCTCTAAATATTACTAATTATTTTATTAAGAAAAGGACGTCCACGTTAAAATAAAATAAAATAAGAACAGGGCCTATGAATTCCTAGAGACCACTACAAGATATTGTACTATTAACGACGGAAAATCCCGTCGCGAAAGGCCAATAATCATTGATTAACGACGGGATTTTCTGTCGCGAACCCGTCAAAAAAGGAGGCCGTCGTTAATAGAAATTCCGTCGTAAATCCATCGTAAACCCGTCGTAAAAGACATTTGCGACGGTTATTCCCGTCATTGTTTGGTTGTTTGCCCCGTCGCAAAAGGCTTTAGCGACGGGATTTTTGACCCGTCGTAATTAGGTTGTCGTTAAAGATACAAAATCTTATAGTGAACGACCCTGATCGACGAAAAAATAAATTAAAATCACAGAACAATTATAACAAGTATGTTTTCTAAAATAATATGGAGTACTAAGTGTCAATTTTCTTTTTCTCTCAATTGTGAAGGTACACGTGACATATATTACTTTAATTAGGTCACAATTAATAATGTTATGAAATAATGGAGATATATAAAGAAACAAATGGAGGGAAAAGGAGGCATACATAGTGTACAAGTTATTGAAAGCATAAGTGTGATTCCTACCACAATTGCTCGTCAATTAATGGTTAGTGGCCACTAATAATTACTCCCTCCGTCCCGGAATACTTGACCTGTTTTCCTTATCGGGTCGTCCCTTAATATTTGACCTGTTTCTAAAATTGAAAATATTCTAACAATATTATATTATTTCTCACTCCACCCCTATTAACCCACCTACTCTCTACTCCATATAAAAAATAATTAAAAATTCAACCCCTACTCTCCCCCAACCCCACCCCTTTTCACATTTTCCACTAACTACATTAAAATAATACCCCACTATCAACTACTACCTATTAAATTAAATAAGTCAATTCAAATTCCTTAAACTCTGTGCCGGTCAAACTGGGTCGAGTATTTCGGGACGGAGGGAGTACAAGTAAATAACAATGCAATTATTGTTGAGATTTGAATTAGCAACAATTTTACTATGTTTAGCATATTAATCAATTAATAACTTGACACGTTAATTATACGGAGTAGCTTATTAATCACGGGCGAAGAATCTCTTTTTCATGATTTAGGTTTATTAATAATTACGTAGTAGTTTACACGCTACTTCATTGATTAATTCTTCGTTATTTTCACTAGATTCTTGAATATATGTGCATGAGTACTTGATTAGCATATGACTGTTACTATTAGCTAGCTAGCCACATATTCTAAAATGTAAAATATACTCTGCTAAAGTTTAATTAGATGTTTTATGTGACTTCTATGATATATAGTAGGAGAGACTATATATGCATCTAAATCAAATTAATGAGATTTTATTTTAAAATTATATGACAATAGGAGTAGATCCGACCCATTTATTAATTTAGGCCTTGTTAACAATAGGAGAACGTTCTCTTCACGTGGTCAGTTTTGATTTATCTATTTCCTGGTCGGTTGGTCCGATCAGGTCTAATCTAGTCTGATATTTTCTATAAGTTATCTTTGTTTTTTTTGGTATGATCTAATTTTCATGGTCTGATCTAATAAGAAATAAGTATAAGATGAAAACGTCTAAAGGTCGTTGACTGCTACGAATACATATTTTACTTCCATTTATTTTCTTGATAAAAAAACATTTAATAATGTAAATTAATCGCACAAAAGAATGTTAATTTACTTCCTTAAAATTACATGTCACGCCACATAAGATTATACGGAGTACTACTGTTTAATAAACTTTAATAAAACCTATTTGTAAGGGAAAAGTCCACTTGCAAAAATTTACGGATTTTTACATGTATTTGTTAAATTTTTTGGCTTTTTTTAAAGATTTGGACGATTATTAAATAAATAATTATAGTTAATATTTTAAAAATTATTTGCAAGCGATATAGGCCGTAATTTAACAGTGTCACTCTACGTAAAATTATGCCACTTAAGAATTGTGATTCAATCGTGTCACTCTACGTAAAATTATGCCGAGTTATAATTCAACAGTGACACTCAACTCTACGTAAAATTATGCCACTTAAGCATGAGATTCTGTAAATTGTAATAGAATTTGAGTTTTATTAAATTACTAAGTCAACACACTATAAGAATTTGTATCTTTAACGACAACCTAATTACGACGGGTCAAAAACCCCGTCGCAAAAGCCTTTTGCGACGGGCTAACAACCAAACAATGATGGGAATAACCGTCGCAAATGTCTTTTACGACGAGTTTACGACAAATTTACGACGAGATTTCTATTAACGACGACCCCCTTCTATGACGTGTTCGCGACAGGAAATCCCGTCGTTAATCAACGATTATTGGGCCTTTCGCGACGGGATTTCCCGTCGTTAATAGTACAATTTCTTGTAGTGACAACTCCTCACGCATAAAATCCATCATAATATTTACCTCATATTAAATTATTAATTTATTGAAAATTACTTTAACTTAAACTTCCTGTGAACCAATCAGATTCTTTTCTTATTTAGAGTAAATATAAGATTCTATAGAAAAAAAAAATCATATTTGAGAAATTAAGTGCAAAAAGATATCTTAATTATAGTTAGTATTCTCCTTAAACACTACGGACCTTTCTACCTTCCTAATATCCTACGGAGTACTATAAATCCCAATAAAAGGTAAACAGTGTCTTCTCTAATTCTCTCCTTCAACAATGGCATAACCCTAAAAATAAAAAAAAGTCTGTCAAAAAATCAAGCGTTTCAATGGCGGAATCGAGTGATGTTTCAATGGCGGAATCGAGTGATGTTCCCATGGAGCTAACGACAGATATTCTGTCTCGAATGCCGGTAAAATCTCTGTTTCGCTTCAAATTGGTAAGCATATTATTGAAAAATCTCATGGAAAGTCAATACTTTTCCAAAATCTATCTTGAAAACTCCCTCAAAAACAACAATTGTTCCCTTATTTTCAAAATCAATGGTACCCTCCACCGATCATACCTTGATCATAAAAACATGGTCCTTAAACTCAACAACCTGGTAATTCCTCGATCGTTTCAACTATCACCCGAACAAACCAGAAAACTTAACCAGCAAAATTCTGCCATTAACGACGGGAAATTAGTCTGTGAGAGGATTGAGGTTGCTGGTTCTTGCAATGGGTTGGTGTTGATATTTAGTGGGTTTCATCACATTGCTCTTTGTAACCCTGCATTCGAGCGAAAGCATGGAAGTTTCAAGATCTTACCATGCATAAACTATTCTGGGTTCGAAATTAATCCCAAAACTAATTGTCGAAATCAAAGGAGTAATTTCAGGGTTTTTGGGTTTGGTTATGATGGTTACAGTCAATGTTACAAGGTTGTATGTTTAACTCAAAGTAAGGCTTTTCTTTACACTTTAAAGAAAAATAACCGTTTATGGAAGGAGATTGATTTACCCTGTTTTGAATCTACCACTACCAGTATCATAAACAGGGAACAAGTGTTATATATCCAGGCATATAAACATGGTGTTGTGACAAACAACCACTTACACTGGAATATTACTGAGTATGATGATGAAATTAAGAAGTTTGCAAAGGAAACAATACTAAGTTTCGATCTACACAAAGAAGAATGGGTTCAAGTTTCTGTACCTGATGAATTAAATCAAGGGTGTACTGAAAAAGAGGGTCTGAAATTGAAGCCATATATCATAGATTTTGGAGTTTTGAATGGAAGTTTATCGTTGTTAACACATTGTTTGAGTGATGATAAGATGAACGAGTTGTGGGTAATGAAGGAGTACGGAGTTAAAGAATCGTGGACAAGACTGTGTAATGTACCACTTCGTAGTGGGATTCCTCTGGTTTATCATAGGGGAGAGGATGAATATTTGTTGCCAAATTCTAAAGGTTTAGGTTGGTATTATCCAAAAGAGGATAGATTAAGGAAGGTTAAGTTTAATGGGTGTGGGTATACAGAGGATTTTTACGTTTCTACACAAGTGAATTTGTGTTATGAAAGCTTTGTTAATCCGTTTACACAATAGAACATGAGAGTAGAACTGTAGAAGAAGAACAAAGAAGAAGAACAAGTCTGGTTGGTTTACGTGCTGAGTTGTTTTGGTTGGTGTTTTTACTGTTTTTTTACAATTATGCAGATTTTTTTTAGTTAATTCCTGAGAGTGTTTTTTTTACTGAATACCTCTTTTAATTTGAGTTGATCAACCACAGTTTTTTTTTGAAACAAATTGTGTGGCAGATTTATGGCAAATTAAATAGGTTATACGGAGTAGTAAATAAAAAATGTTTGGGATTAGTGGATCGCCATTCTCCTTATTTTAATCTACTAATCTATGTAACATGGACACGGAAACGGAAACGGAAACGGGGACAACTAAAAACGGGCACCGAAATGTACCTAAGTCAATTAAACATTGGCCGTGCCCATTTTAATTTTTAGGTACGTATTGAGGACGTATCCATGGAGGACCCGTACCATCCCGTACCCGTAAAGTATCCGGTAAAGATTCTTCACTCCATAGAAGTACTTGTGCAACATAGCTTCTAATGAATTAGGTTATTCTTATTTTAATAAGACTTGGGGAGATACACATGGTCATTATTTCCTGAGATATCACTTCACACTTTTAACGAAGTAACGATACCACACTGCTTTTGAGAGGGGAATTAAGTAAGGCTCTAGTTAAGTCAAAAAAGAACATGGTCTAACTGGCACTAAAATTTCATTCGAACCTATGATCATTAATCTAATTCAAATGTCAATGAGTTATCCACTTGGATATGTCAATGTATACATTACTTTTTTGCTAATAACCGGTGATAAAATCATTAACTTAATAAGAGTAGGCGTTAATTAATTGTCTTTTGCATGAAAAAAAACATAGATAAAATTATATATCTAGGTAATAACTTGGGACATCACCTAATTTCAAAAACTAGTGAATATATTAAAACCTGAAGTACACCCAATATATAATATATAGGTATACATTCACCCGAAATAATACATAAGTCTTTCTAACCTTAAATTATTTATTTATTTTTCTTTTAACACAGAGAGCCACGATAACCATGATAAACGCAAATACTAATTAAGATTTGATTGTTAGCATTCACCAGGCGGCAACTTTTGTGTAAGACCGCCTCACCGGAAAGACCACTTTGGTTACTTAACTAATTGGTTCCATTTCTTAACTAATTGGTTACATTGCTTAATTAGTTGATTCAATTGCTTAACTAATTAATTCATTTGCTTAACTAATTGGTTTCGGTGCTTAACTAATTAGTTTAAGTACTTAACTAATTGATTCCATTGCTTAATTTATATGATACCAAGGTGGTCTTTTGTATAAGACCGCCTTATAGAAAAGTTTGTAATTCACCAGGAGTGTACACTAGTATTATGTCCTTGTCTTCCAGAAAAACCTAAACATGTAACAATGTACAACATTCTGTCTTTTGCTCAACTTCGAAGTCCGAACCATATCTAATACAATCATCGACCATAGCACGAGGAAGTCTTAATCTATACTGGGTATACCATTGAAATGGTATACTAATATTCTGCATTTTTATCTAGTACCAAACCACATAATTTGATACAAGAAAAGTAGTTGTATTTTCTCATGCGATACCAAACAACATAGTTTGGTAACGTGGTTTCAGTTTTATTTGGTTCCAAACAACATAGTTTGGTACTCACAAGTCAAATATAAATGTTATTTTTCGTGGGCCAGACTCAATTTTTTACTTGAACTTACCATTTAGCCCTTAATATACCGTTGAAGTTACTATTTTGACCTTAGTATACCATTTTAATGGTATACCTAGTATAGATTCAGAAACCTCCCATAGCACAGCAAAAATTGATATACAGCCAATATATATTTCCAATGATAACTGACAATTGGCATCAAATTAATTTCAACCTTAATCTTTAAAAATTGTAGCTCCCATTATATCCCATATATATCCTTCATCATTTATTTCTATCTTATCTCTTTTTAACGTAAATTTAATCGGACAATCGATCAATCCACCACCCATGAGCCGCCACCAAAGGCCATGACATAATCACAGATTCCACCTCACGTCCACGGTTGTAGTCCATAAAGCAAACCACAGAAAGCAGACAGGAAACGATAAGGATCAGTTTTTAACCGTGGTAAATAAAATTATTCCCTCCGTTTCTTTTTTATAGTCCAATTCATATTTGTAAATTAGGCGAATCAAAAAGTTAATCGAGTAAGTCGCAGATTTACGTGAACTAGTGTACGTGAACTTAACTAGCTATTGTAAGTCGGAGTATGTTTCGTTTGATTTGGTGTAAAACATTTTCAGTGAATAATAATCTCAAGGAAAAACACAAATTCAAACTAGCTTTACTTTGTTTGATTCTTTTACAAGAAGAATCATAGGAAAAAGGAAAACAAGAGAAAAGAGAAGAAGATTGATGGGAACCAGGAATAGGGAGGTAAAGAGGAAAATGATTTCCCTTCCTTTTAAATGAAAAAGTCTTCCCACCTTTCAGAGTTTCAGGAAAATATAAAAATTTGTTTTTCATCCCTTGTCAAACAAGCAATGTAAAATGGTTGAAAAAGTAGAGCAATATATTTGAATTGAGTTATATTGAGCGTTTCTTATTCGGTTGTTTGCCTAAACTTCACTTTTACGATTCGTGAACACCTTCTAGTTGCGATTAGGAAATTGACTTTCAACTTGCGATAATTGAGACTTATCCATCATCCATTTAAATATCATCCACCCTCCATGTCAATTTGTTTATATATTGATGTGAATTGAATTACGAGAAAAGAATTTTCTTTGATTTCTGTGATTTAAACTCGATTTTTGGATGAAAAATCAAAACTTTAAACTGATTTAAGGCTCAAAATCACGAGCTGATTAGAGGATGGACGTGTGTTTTGATGGATAGATCTCAAAAATCGCAACTAGAAAATCATGGTTTTGCAAAAGTAAAATTTAGGCAAAAAAAAACGCTCGATATAATTCAATTTCAAATTTATCGGTAACAATTTCTTAACTAACGAGTACATGCAAGTCGTATTGAAATAAGTACGGTGGATGGAAAAGGAAATTAGAATCAAGGAATAACAAAAAGAAACAAAGGGGGCGGGCCGGCCCAAGGCCCGACCTGACACGAAAAAAACTCGCCCTAACACAGGCATGAAAAAAGCACGGCATGACACGAGCAGGAAGTCGTGGGTCATGGGCCGGGTCGGGCCTCATTTTTCTGGAAAACACGACAAGACACACCAAATTTAGTAAAAAGTAGATTTAGGCACAAACGATCCGAACCGACCCGAAAGCCTACGGACTCAGGCCATGTCTTGGACTTTTCAGCCCGACCTTGCCCGTTAGAGCATGGACCCGACCCGAAGCCCGACAGCCTGGCCACGGCCATCTTTAGAAAGGGGTAATCACTAATAACCTTTTTAATTACTTCCCAAAACCCAGTTAAAACCCTTTGTCGTTCTTCCCCTGTTCGCAAGTCCCACCTCTCAATTCCAAGCTCTCTCTTTCACTGTCTATATTTCTCTCTCCTCTGCTTCTCTATAAAAACGGCATTAGCATTTCCCAACTCCCACACTTTAAAACAATAATAATATCTCACTCTCTCTTTCTCTCTCATTTCTTTTCAACATTCGCAAAGAAACCCAGTTTATAATTCGACTGTATTATCTTCAAAATATTAACCAAAGATAACATCCTCTGTTCACCCCTGTTTTCAATTTCCCAGAAACATATAATCACAAAATGATGAATGTTGCTCATTTCATCTTCGGAGTTTTTGGTGGGTTTTCTGCTTTTTGCAATTATGTTTCTCAATTTCAATCAGTTCTTCTTGTTTTTTTCTGTAATTTGAAGTAATTCTGATATCTGTTTCTTGGTTTTTGGTTTTTTTTGCAGGAAATGCAACTGCTCTGTTTCTCTTCTTAGCACCAGTGTAAGTTACTAATTTTCTTACAAAAATTAAAACCCATGAATTTTTCCACAAGATTTAAAATGGGTTTCCATTTTTTTGCAATTTCATCAAATAATTTCTTGATAAATTGAAGCAAATTTCAATCTTGTTTTTCCTCATTTTCTTGCAATTGTTTGGTCATTTTTGGTCTTTTCTTCAATTAATTTATGTTTTATTAATTATTTTGAAATTTAATGTTGTGGGTCATATTCAATCAGTAGGATCTAGTGAAGCATTTAGGTGAAATTTCATTAAATTTCGTTATCAGGTGTATATCAATTGTGATGTGTAACAATTATTGTACTTTCTTTTTACTTTTTTCTGTGGAAATTTCAGTGTGACATTTAAGAGGATCATAAAGCACAAATCTACCGAGCAATTCTCAGGAATACCCTATGTCATGACTTTACTCAACAACCTTCTTTCTGCTTGGTAATTCCCTATTGCAATATTTTCCATTTTAATTTTATTTTCCCCTCAATTTAGTTGTAATATCTCTTACTTTTAATTGCATATTTTTAGTGATTATTACTTAAAAGTTGAATTTTATTATGTATATATATAAATAATTCATTATTGGGTTCCAAAAAAAAAAGAGTCAATTTTGTTGCAAAATGCAAATAAACCAATGAATAGTATGAATGATAGTTACATTTCTTGCATGTCATATTTATGAAATCCCAATAAATTGAAACTATTAAAATTCAACAATTTTTATCAACCAAAAGTTCACTAAAAGTAGAAATTTCTCTATCATGACCTCTAATTAGTAGGGTGAAATTAAAGAATTAATCAAATATTATTAATACTAATTAATTTTATGAACAATTGTAACAAAAAAAAACAGGTATGGACTACCCTTTGTATCACCAAACAACATTTTAGTGACAACAATCAATGGAACTGGAGCAGTAATTGAGAGTGTATATGTGTTAGTTTTTCTAATATTAGCTCCTAAAAAAGAGAAGCTTAAGATTGGAGGTCTTCTTGCAATTATCCTCTCGATTTTCGCAACGGTGGCGCTTGTTTCAGTCCTTGCTCTTGATGGTAACAAGAGGAAGATTTTCTGTGGTGTTGCTGCTAGTGTTTTCTCTATCATCATGTATGGCTCCCCTCTTTCTATCATGGTAAGTCTAATTCTATCATTTCCTCTTTTATTTTCTTGTTATATTATTGTTATAAATGTGTATTGATTTAGTATGATGATAAGTAATTAATTTGTAAATTATTTCCTGAAATGGAATGTTGTTGGACCTCCCTAAATTCTGCCAATAATGGGGGTGACATTATTTGCTAGTTGTTGAATTTGGACTATAATTAGTACGTACTGCCTCCGTTTCAAATCATTTTTACACTTTTCGTTTTAGTCTGTACTGCCTCTGTTTCAAATAATTTTTACACTTTTCGTTTTAGTCTGTTTCACAATTTAAAACATTTTTGGATATGAAAATGTATCATCTTAACTCGAAAATTATTCATTATTTTTTATGTATTGTTTGTTACCTTTGCAACTAATGTAGTATGTAGGTAGACAAGGTAGTGACATTTAATGGAAAAGGATTTGATTGACTAGATTTGGGTCTTTGTTTTGTGCAATTAGCTTTGGTAATAATGTTTCATATGAAGATGATGATGATAAGGAGTTACTTAATTGAGGTTAATTAATTCTTAATAATGAATGCAGAGGTTGGTGATTAAGACGAAGAGTGTGGAGTACATGCCATTCTTGCTATCACTCTTCTGTTTCTTATGTGGTACTTCCTGGTTCATTTTCGGATTAATCGGCCGCGATCCTTTCGTTGCTGTAAGTATTTCATTAACACATTATCCCAGTTAATAATTTGTAATGTTACAAATTATGCATCTAATTGTATGAAATAACTGTCACAAACCAAGTTCATCATGTGATATGTTAGAAGTATGTAACAATGTAGGTATGTAGAAATTCATGTGATAGAAATTCCATCAAATTACATCTGAAAATGGAATGCTTTTCTATGCAAATCCCTAGCTGGATTCTTATTTATTGGTTGAAATAATTAACATGCACTGACACGGTAAAAATATGCCTTCAATAGTTTCCAAAACGTGCCGGACACACGACACGGTGAAACGTGTTTCGGGACTTATCCATGGTACCAAACTTTGATTCCCGTTTTCCCGTATCCGTTTCCCGTTTCTGTGCAACATAGTACGAAATTAACCTTCAAAAGTGGGGGTGGTTGTCTGTCACTATCCTTGAGCCAACAGTTTTCTAAAGCATGAATGTGGTCACTCAAATCCATTTTGTGCACTTCTGTTGCTTTGTTGTTTTCTGATCTTTACATTAGGCATTGCTCACAAGTCACCCGTACAAGTTGCATGCCTTTGTTCCGGTTTTCAAAACCGGTTTACATAACTATACACGGGTTTAGACAACGTGACAACTTTGAAAACCGGTTTACATAACTACGTTCGTGTATATATAGTGGTTTAGACAATGTGACAACTTATTCCGTACGAGGATAATTCTTATAATCTTATGCTTAATGTTTTGGACAGGTACCAAATGGGTTTGGGAGTGCATTAGGAGCAATGCAACTAATCCTATACTTCATATACTATGACAAGAACAAGAATCCTGAGCAGAAAAAGAAAAGTGTAGCTGATCCTGAACAAGCAGTTGAATTGGGCCAAAGTGGAAATGGGAAGGCCCACAATAATATCCAAGATGGAAAGCCCAACACGCAAACTTCGTTAAATGGACACGTTTAATATTCTGCTACGTGTCACTTTGTGTTTAGCACAGCACATTGATTAAAATCTGATCCTCTGCAATTATTTTTTAGCCTTTTGTTTTTGTAGTTATCTTTCTTTTTCAGCTTTTTTTTTTTTTTTTTTATTGGTTAGGTTTTGATTCTCTCGATTTCAAAAGTGTAAACATGTTTGTGTTGAGAAATGGCGAAAGATAGCCATTGTAACAAAGGGATGATACGGCCAATTGTAATAACGTTGTCAAGTGAATATAAATACGACCAATTGCAATAATGATGTTTAAAATTGACCGATAATTACCCGTGTTCGATCCCTCCAACAAACAATTGGGAGGCGACTGGAATCTATCCACCCAGAATTCGCCCCGAATTCGGATTAGCCTAGGAGGGAATCGAGTGCTAATACCAAAAAAAAAAAAAAAAAATGCCAGATTGATAATTTTTTTGTTTGGTATAGAGAGAGCCATGTATGGCAAATTGATAAATGATAGTGGAATCGATCTAGTGTTTTGAGGACTACTCCTTAAACCTTTATTAACTAAACTAGTTGGTATCACAATCGATCGATAATTTGACACGTTAAGAAGGTTAGGTTGTGAAGTTTGTTCCTAAGAATCGGAGTAATTATGAGAAGTAGACCTGATAATTTTAGAAAAAAAACAGGTCGGGCTAGACCACGACCAAATAATTCGATCTTTAAGGTGACGGGGCGGTCAAATTTGGGGCGATTTTTTTCCCAAAACCTATAATTTTGGGCCAAAAATAGCGGTCTTTTTAGTCATTCAAGTCTGAATCGACAATCATAAATTTCAATTTTAGGTTATCCAAAACCCACTCAAGAAATTTAAAATTAATCGTGCTAAACCTAGTACATGAAACGGGCCTAAAATTCTACCAAAGTCCGCTATTCTTTTGAGATGGGTTATTGGCCCGGTTTAATGAGAAGATATAATATTTGATTAATAAATTAAAACATAATCTTTGTACATCGTACATAACTTGGTCTTACGTACTCTAGTATTTTGAAGCTTGGGTTATTATGCTGGCATACTATTTGCGCAGTTGCGCAACTACCTTCAAAAAACAGCAAATATGACAAAGGCTGTTGAATTGTACATGGTATTGCTGTGCTATGTTTGTCCTTCGTTACATCAACTTGTGTAATTGCAGAGACATGTTTCAACTTCTGATTTCCATTGTCCAAACTTTATTGCTAATTTCGCCTTTTCAGATTAACTTTGATAGTTGTTGATTTCTTAGAAGAAGTAAAATTCTTATTCGGATTAGTCACGTCTCATATTTAGGTTTTCGAAAATAATCAATGCGAATTATTGGTAGTAATGATTTATTATTTGTATTCTTATTATGTTTCGGAATTGGTGACTTGAATCGAGGAGATTTAATAAAACATAAGTTAAACTTAAAAATTACATAATTGTACTCGTTTGTTTGAGGTGATTACAGTTGAAAGTGAAAGCTTGTTTCAATAACTTTCTAACGTCTGTTTTGGATAAGAAACGAGAGAGTTGTGTCAATTTTACGATAAATTGTCTAGGAACAGTGTGCCTGGCCACACAGGTAATGTGTACGACCTCGCAAAATGAGGCAGTTTCTGAGTATGCTCTCGTGCGCCCGCACGGGTAAAAGTGTGCGCCTGCATGCGAGGGTTTTTCGGGTTCGCTCATGTTTTGAACCGGGTTTGTAGTTGTTTAAGGAACTGGCACAAATACCTTTTGAGGGCATTTATTGTATACTACTACGTATATTAATACCCACGAATTAGAGAGAGAAACCTAGGGGCTATTAAGAAAATCTTCATTTGTTCATCCTTGTGCTTGTGAGTTTAGATAGAACATTTTCTCAATACTCTTGTAAACTCTAATTTTAAATCAATATGTAGTATAACATAATCTTCTAGTTTTGGGTGGGTTAATCCTCAAACACTAAGGGCTTGTTCCTTTATTATACTTAATTAGATAGATCAATTAGTTTTTTTTTATATAGTTTAACCCCTTAAGTTTATAGGATGAAACAAAACACTAAAGCCTTGTACTTTAGACTTAATATCAATTCCATTATAGTTTAGTTAAGTTCAGTTTTACCCAGTTCAGTCCGATTCAGCCAAATTAATCTAAAATAACAAAGTCTAAGTGGGTGATTGGTTAGGATTCGCTTGGAGCTCGAAGTAAGGTGTGAGGCAAAAGAAATAGTTGACTGACCCAACTTTTAATAGGAGTATTTGGTTGAGAGATACAGAGTAATTGGAAGAGATTTGACTCCAAGAAGCTAATTTTGAAAATGTTATTGGTAGGAGATTTTTGGCAACTATGAAGAGAGGTCTGTGATAGTTGAGAGGAATTGACTCTTCCATCCGATATTCGGTCAAATTTACCATCAGTTATCAAGTTTTCTCAAGAATACAAATAATAATAAAGCAAATTAATATCTTTATCAGTCATTGACTCATTTAACAATTAGTTAACATATTTTTACCGAACACTTTTATACAAACCACTAATATAATCAACTAATAAAACTGATCGGTCTATACAATTAGTTACAAACTGACAACACTCTGTAATCAAATAGTTAAACCAATTAATACAAACATCTAATCAAAAATTGTCAAATAGGGTTGGGAAATTTATCAGGAGTACATATGGAACTATGGAAGTACAAGTATGTGTGTAGTGGTATTTAAATTTGTAAGTACATTTAAGTATGTAACCAAACGAAGTTATAGTTGTTGTAGCCGCCAAAAAAAAAAAAAAATTGTAAAAAGCCCAATAGGCAATAGCTTAAAGTGTTCTTGGAGTCTTGTCAAGTTGTCAGTTGTCATGGATGACTCTGCTCTAATGGGCTGGACTAGCTACCCAACTTCTATGCTAGACCATACGGATATATCACCGTCCGGAATAGGACTGTCAAAAACTGACCCGATTCAACCGATTTCTGATGAAAATTGAAGTGATCCGAAAAGTAAAATTCTCACATTCAATCCGCATAAGCATAATGGCCCTGCACAACTACATTATCCGATTATACCCGAACCGATTATATCCGACCCGTAACCGACGGATGACCCGATTTGACACCCAGAATTAGGTTTTGTTCTCTGCATCTTATCTGATCTAACTTTCTTAATTTTAGTCTGATCTGATCTGGTCGGGTTTGATATAAATATTTTTTGTTAGTGTTTTTTTCCTTTTCTGATCAAAGCGTTGATAGTCAAACCGTTTGATTTACAAAGTACTTCTAATTTGTAGTATTATTATAAAACGCCTCAGAGATAATTGTTGGTTTATAATTAGATTTCCTAACACGCTATGTTCTACTAGTGACTTAACTTAGTAATCGACCGGTAAAGATAGTAATGACACAACTATAAATTAAACATAGGCATTAATACAAAAGTTAAGAAGCATTAGGGAGGAATTAAAAGACTGTTAGTTTATAGTGCCACGCATGGTTGGGTTGAATAGAACTAGAAATGGTCCATTTGACAATGTAAAAGTCCCTCAATTATGAGTAGTCATCTTGGAGCCCACTTTGGTATCTCCTACAACCTGGCCCACTTTACTTTGATGGGATTTTTAAAATAAAATAAAATAAAATAATACATGGTGATAAGCTTATGCTTTGTGCATGCCTTTGTAGATCGTAGTCTTGTAGGGACTTTCCATCATCCCCATATCTTCTAACAACTCCCATGATCTACAACTAGTATAGACTAGATATGGATTCAATGGCAACTTCTCTAGATAGACTAGATGAGACAATTGTGTTGGTGTTTGTCAAAATCGACTTCTACTCAGTGGCGGATCTTAAACAGTTTTTCGAGGAGGGCTGTTAGAAAAATTAATTAATATACTGTGTAATACAATTATACACAAATTTCAGGAGGGGTCGTACCTAAAAATACACTATAAAATTTTCCGACCGGGGGGGTCGGGCCCACCCCAAAACTAACTAAGATCCGCCCCTGCTTCAACTTGTTACTCGCTAAGCAATGTTTCGATATCGTATGTTGCTTGGCTTGCTGAATTGCTTTGTTTTCTTGTTTGCTTAACTTATTATCTTTTACTCTAGCGTTGGTGCAAAAACGCAAACAAGCAAATTGCATCCTATTATTAAAGGTCTAGAGCACCTTAGAGATATGCCCTAAGTTGAATGTCGATCTCTTTTTATAAGTGATGTGCTTGTAATTTGCACATCTTATGAGCCATTAGAGACCCTTTTATGTACATACAGTTTAGTTCATATAGGTTGCATTTATAGCAATTCTTATTCTCTTGCATTTAGACTCTTTTGTGTCAGAGAGAGCGTTTCCGGTGTCAACGGCTCCGTGTTTAATGTTTATCTAAAAGAACCATAATCTATGAGTCACACTTTTTCATGGGTTTGGAACAAGGCAACAAACATACAAGGTCAACCTAAGTCCACCTTACATGCTCATAAACCCATGCCAAGCAAGGACATACCATCACAACAACTAGCAAACGCTAACATACACCAAGATTACATACAAGTAAAGTGAAAAGGGATTTCATGTCATAATTCTACTAGAGGTTACCGCACCCCTAGGCCTAAAGAAACTACTCACACATGGTAGTACTTAAACCTAGCTAGAAGTTCTAAGAAAAATCATACATGAAAACATAACTTTCTATTTTGTGTAAATAAACTCAACCTAAAAGATGAAATTGAAGATGAACACCAAGAACATGGTATTTTTGGTGAAGAACCAACAATAATGAACTAAAATTACAGAAAATGTAAATAAAGCAACATCTGAAAGCAATGGAAATATTAATTTGAAGAAATATACTTGACTTGAATTGAAAGAGGAGATCTTGCTCCAAACGTGCGTGCATTATTTTTTTATTTTTTTGCTAATACGAAATAAGAATAGAGTTGATCGATGTTGATGAATGAAACCGAAAACGATCCCCTATTAATAGGAAAATAGGGTAGCTAGGTCAAAAAAGGTTATTTCACTGGCAAACTGGTATTTTGCATCAAATTTGGCGCTTTGTGCCTTGGTGCAGAACGCCAACTTTTCGCAGTTTCTTTGGCAAAAAATGACTGATTGATTAAGTCATTACTCATTCTCCCAAACTCGGATTTTAAATTTTGATAGCTTGTTGAAAAGCTACGGATTCCCTATTTCCAACCCAATTAGAATCATTACAATAACTTATGTAAAACTCCATACATAGTCAAATGGTGAAGGGTGACCGGTTTTAGAAAATGACTCTTTACTCTTTCGTCACAAATAAGAATTATTGAACTTCTGATATATGGATGGAAAACTTGTTTAATTTGAAGGGATATGAAACTAAGAAAGATTCATTAGCCAATCAAGAATTTATGAATTGAATGAGCTCGATTTTGGTTATGTTGAGCTTATTTGACCTTTAAACGGACCATGAGTTCATTTATTACAACATTCATGAAATGTTATGAAGATATTAGATGGGTTATGTCCATCAAGCAAGTCCAGGTTCACTTGTGTTGGATCTGGACCAATTAACAAATTGCTAAAATGTACGTTGGAGGTGTCTACGCATACTATTGTGTATTTGAAGTTACTCTAAACTAATTTAAATATCATGGAATTGATGAATTAAAAAATGATACCGCAATTGCACGGTGTCTGTTGTTAGAAGATACTTAGCATATACGGGTCGATCCCCACAGTGAGACAAGTTCTATGAGTTTTTGTCCAATTATTATAAATTATTTCAATAAACGAAAGGTGATTTTGATTATTAACTGACAAAACTAAAGCAATAATGTAATTTATCAATGAATTAAAGATTTACGGCATACGTTCGGTCCACATACCATGCTTATACTGATCCGGCCAAGAACACATATCAATTCGACAATGAGTAAACTCAGCCGAGTAATCAATGTACAAGTTAATCCTACGATCGGGTCTTAACACTTTCAGACCAACATATGTAGTACGATCGCTAACATAATCATAATTTCCAATTGCACCAAGTCTTTAAGAATATGATCTTTCAATTCTTGTTCCTATTAGCTAGATAATCAATCCATGATATAGGCCAATTACATGAATCAACAATTAAGAACTAATCAATTGAAATCACTCAGGCATAATCTATAGATTAACAAAATTTAATGCATAACAATCATGGTAAAAACATGGCTTTCCTTACTTAGCCCTATAAACGATTCTCGCTCATTACTAATTTATCAACCATGAAAGATGAAACAAAGATGAAATTCATAATAAACAATATAAGAACGATAATTGAAAGCAAGAAGAAATATGAAAATACCTCTATATTGATCAATGGAGTAAGAATGTACTAGGGTTCAACAAAATGAAGAGAGAAACCCAAAAAATAACGTAGAAATTAAACGAATTCTAAGAATTTAAATAGGGGAAATTAAAGTAATTCCCTTCACGTATTTATAGTTCCTATTTTCTAAAATAAAAAATGAAAAAATTAAAATAAGAAACTAAAATAGAAGTCATCAATGATTGGTTGATGAACAATGATGTGGCGACGAAAACCCCGAGCACCGACCAAGCCACCCAAGTAGACCTGTCAAACGGGTCGAGCGGGGCGGGTTGTAAAAAATTGTTTTCAGGTTTGGGTTGTATCAGGTCGGCCACTTTTGGGTTCGGGTTCACAAATGCTTGTTCAAGACCCAGAACTTTCGGGTTAGGGTCGACCCAACATGTTGAGAGATTTTAAAACATGCAATATATTTTCATTAATTTAGGTGATAAATATAAAAAATATGGGCAAAATTAACAAATTTTCCTACATACGTTTATATTTAGTCAAATTCAACCATAAGATGACGTTGAATTTGCTCTGCAAGTTTCCTGCTCTTGTTGCTTTTACTGCTCTTGTTGATCCTGTTATTTGCTCTGCAAAAACTTTCTCACCTAAAATCATATTACACACAACACTAGTAAAAAAAACTTATTTATTATGCTTGAATTTTCTCATAATCTCATTTATTACTATAAATACAATGATTTTCAATCGGTCGGGTCCAAACGGGTTCGGTCGAATTTTGACCCATTACTTTTCGTGTTTCTCGGGTTCGGATAAAAACGGGTTACGGGTCTCAAAATCTTGTTCATGACCCAGTTTTCTCGGGTCGGGTTTGGGTCGGTTTTCGGGTCAGGTCAATTTTTGACATGGTCTACACCCAAGCGACGCACAAGGGCGCAAGAGTGGGAGAAAGATGACAACGAGGGATCTCGTAAGCCATCCCTCGCTGGTTGGTGAAGCGCAAAATAATATTACAATGAGGCAGCGAGGGATCTTACGAGCCATCCCTCGCTGGCTTGGTGAAGCGCTAAACAAGGTCACAATAAGACAACGAGGGATCTGGCGAGAGAGCGAGGGATCCGAGCGAGAGAGAGAGGGGTATGCATCCTCATATGCAATGCTCGATCGATGGAGATGTGCCGAGCTAACGAGGGATGTGTTGTTCATGCACACCGAATCTACGCTAGTTGTTGAATTCCTCAACAAGTGACATAGCAATCTAGTCATCCGGATATACATAATCGTTATGGGAAAGCTCAATTCTCCGATCAAACACTTTTTCTTCGACTCAAACCATCTGGTAATCATTTGATCCACCTCCAAACACTCCGAAATCATCCAAATGATTGTAAAATCACATGAAATATAAAGGAAACACAAACGGAGCGTAATAGGGTACAATAACGACAACTTATGCAAATACGATCCTAAATGCAACTAAATGAGACGAATCCCTAGACATGCAACCTAAATGCGCCTAAAATACCCTATACAAATATCATTCATCGCGAGTACATAAAATTCTACAAAGAATATAACATAATCTTCCCGATTTCATACTAATAATGTATGATAACAAAAAAATATGTAAATAATGTGAAAATCTAAACTTTATTTAATATCATGTAAATCTCCTTTATATTTCAAAAAGAAACTTATTTTGATTCCCTCTCCCCCCAAAAAAGGCAAGGAAAATCATCATAATTTCCAAAATTTGAACAAGGCAAGTGGGCAAATAATGAACTAATTAAATAACATAAACATGGTTATTAAAAATGCATTTATATCTATTACATTTTACTAAAATATATACCACGAATGACACATACATGTCACTTCGTAGTGTAAACTTTTCCCGCCAAAAACCTTTTTCCTAGAACATATCTACTTTACTCTTTTTTATTTTCTCTCCTTTTGTATAAATGTCTATATATATGGAAAAAATAATAGTATTTTGGAATATGACATTATTAGACAATTTTGTTAATATTTTAGTCAAATAATCATATCAATAATAGAAAATATTATTACTCAATATTTTGGTCAAATTAGGATATTAAGCATATCAAATATTTTGGTCAAATCATCATATTAAACATATAAAATATATAATACGTAGTAGGGCGAAAATTGTATATAATATGATAAAATGAAGTATGTTCGAGATTTATTAATTACGCAATAAATTTAAGGGATGAATATTTCAGTTAAATATTTCATAAAAAAATGGCCAAATAATAATTTTCAAATATTTAATCTAGTTATTTGTATTTATAAAGGTGGACACTTAGCATTATATTTTGAACATAGCTAATTAAGTATGTCGTCCCATTATCAAAATTCAACCCGAGAAACCAGATGGAGGGTGGTTCGAACCACATGTTTCTTACTATTATTGATTCTTCCATTTCTTTTTGTTTTTTACGTTTAGCATTCTACACGTTTATTAACAACTAATTAATGTGCATTGAGATTCATCTATTTTTTTTATTTAAACAAGAAAAATTACGTTCATTTATAATATGTCACTATTATCAAAATTCTGATATGTATGTAGTATTTACTAGTACTCTTATTACGCGTGGAGCTAGAAATTTTCTAATCATCTACAACGAACCATTTTATATAAAAAAAAGCGCAATTTAGAAGGTGGACAATGGTGCACATAGAGCTACGTGCACCAAAAGAACACAGTATATAATTGAAAGAATATCTGGTTACGAGAAAAGAACATGAGTATTTTTTTTATTTAGGTTTTAATAAATAGTAAAATAATAAATTATTTTTATAATAAAAAAGTGAAATATTATATCGCATGTTCTTTTGCCGTAGTGTCGTGTTATTTTACTTATGCACACATGTTCTTTTGGTGCACGTAGCTCTATGTGCACCACGGTCCATAGTCCACGAATTGAAAAAAAGTCATTATATTTTTCACTTTTTTAGTGCAAATGAGCCACAGGGGCAATAATAAATTACAAACGGGGGAGGGGATTCGAATATGAGACCTATTATACGCAGACTCTCAGTCTTAACTACTAGGCTAGCTAAGACATCATTAGTAAAAAAAAAAAAAAAAAGAGTCAGTATGCTTACAATACATCAATACATGAACCATGCTTACAATATATGTAAAGAACATCAGCCAGACAATTACGGCGTTGAAATTGAGGAACACAACATATCTTACCATGACCATTTTGCAATATACGCATACCATACTTTTCAATAACATGTACTCCGTACATCATAACAAACAATACATGAATGCACCATTTTTGGGGTGTTACACCCGATTCACCTTTAGAGCTAATCCAGATTCGGGACGAGTTTTGGGTAGATAGATTACAGTTCCCTCCCAATTGTTATTGCGGGGGATCAAACAAAGAGTCATCCCTATTAAGTTCAACCAACAGATAATTGGTTACATAAATGTACCATAATTTTTATTTTTTTTATAGACGGAAATGAACATACCTTTTCGAATCGTTTGTTCTTTTGTTTCGAACTTAATTATAAACATGATATCGAAACATGAGTACATACACAATTCATTTGAATCAATTTTGAAAGGCTTTGACAAAAGGTCTAACAACATAACAAGATGAACATGAACCATGCTTTAAATACATGTAAAGACAACCAGTCATCCAATAATTGCATTTCATAGATAGAAACACAACATAACATACCTTACCATAATCGTTTTTAGTACATTTGAAATCACTTATAAGACAATTAAACTGCCATCGAAACATGAATACAAACACATCATCTAAACTAAATTTGAAAAGTAATGGCTAGGAATTTCACTATATAACAAAAACAATTGTCTGTTGGTTGAAATATATGTATAGACAATTGGTTAGACAATAACAACATTTAAAGATATACATTACCATGATATTTTCCCTGTATATTTCGAAATCTGTCATAAGCACAAACACCGTCGAATCATGAATACAAACAAATCTTTTGAACCATTGAAAAGTCAGGTATCTCGATCATAGGATAACATAACAAAACACAAACCATGCTTACAATGTATGAAAAGATAATCAGTCAGACAATACCTGCATTTAAAGATAGAAACGCAACACACTTTACCATTATGAATTTACGGTACATTTCGAAACCACTTATAAACACAAACATGAAATCGAACACATGAGTACAAACACATCATCCTAACCAACTTTGAAAACTACCCTAGAAGAGATCATCACTTAACATGAAGAGTTTGATCCATGATCATATGGACATACACACATGATAGTATGATACATCCACATCCATGGAATAATAAGACGGGGATTTGACTTGCAATTTTATTTAATTAATAATTTTTCCAAAAATTGGAATGAATTGAAAATTTCAATCCGATAGAATGCTAATTTGACGTCCGCAAGGAGACATCCTTTCTCTCTCCTCAACTTTCTCTCTCCTCTCCCTTCATCTTCTCTCTCTTGCTTAGATACAGCGAAGAACAGCAGACAACCAAGAGAAAAAAAAAAGAGAAAAAAAAAACCCAAAACCCAAAAAAAAAAGGAAAAAAGAAGATACTGAGATAGACCCTTTTCTTCTTTCTCTCTCTATCATATTCTCTTCCCTCATTAGTTCAGATATTGATTTTTAGGAGAAAAAACATTTTGCCCCTTCAGAAATAAAAGGAAAAGGAAAAACATTAACGAACCCTAAAAAAAAAAAAGCCATTTTCATTGGTGGGTCTCGCAAAGCAGAGATAATTAGCAAGAATTAACAGAAACCCAGTTCCTAATTCAGTGTTAATTTCAATTTCTGAAACCCAATTTTGAGAAACTTTCTCTCTCTAGATTAATTTTTTATGCTCTGGTGAGTTCTAATTTTCTAGTCAAATTTAGTCTTCTTAGCTCTTAATTTTCAACCCTTTGAAGTCTTTTACACTTTCTTTTCGTAGTTTATTTGAATTTTTAAGCTGATCGATTTATTGGGTTTTCTTCTTTTCCTTCCATTTTTGTAATCCTCTGTTTATTTTAATATTAATTTACTCTGCTTTTTTACTCTATTAAAAATTCATTTGGATTTATGCAATTTTAAGTTGGGAACTTTCAATTTTGTCCAAAAATTCGGAATTTTGAGGTTTGAAGTTCTTCTGGGTTTTTCTTTTAAAGATTTTGAACTTGGGTGTTCTAATATTTTGGGGATTTGGAATTTTTTAGGGTTCGATTTAAGTTCTTTTTATTTGGAATTGAAGGGTACTTAACTTTTTTGTAATTTGCGCTTTGTGCAGAATGAGTGAAGCGTTACTGGGATCCAAAGATTAAGGCGAAACCTCAAGGATTTCTGGAAGTAATCGGCATTGTGGAATGATAAGAAGAGAAACGTGTTGCTTGGTTTGTTTAATACTCGACTCTCAAGTTTTCATGGTTAAGCACAAAGTTGTTTCAGATTCTTTAGTGTGTGGTTGCTACTTTGGAGTATCATGCCTTGAATATCATCCGAAATTATCCTGTGGGTCATCGTTTTTGTTCGATTCGAATGTTCTGTAGTGTGAATTATAGTTGGTTTTATTAGGGTTCATGTTGTTTTAGATAGTTAGGTTTTAATTATTTGAAGAGTGCTAGTTAATTCAAGATCTTTCCGATTATAAAATGGTGCCTTCTGGGCCTCCCACCCCAATTGGTGGCACTCAATCTGTTAATCCCTCACTTTTAAGGTCGAATTCTGGGATGTTAGGAGGGCAAGGTGGTCCTATGCCTTCACAAGGGGGTTTTCCTTCTATAGTTTCACCCAGAAATCAGTTTAATAACGTGAATTTGCTGGGAAATGTGGCCAATGTTTCATCACTTCTTAACCAGTCATATGGGAATGGTGGTGCAAATCCCGGGATTTCCGGGGCCGGAAATGGTCCAAGAGGTGGGCTTGATGCAGGAGCCGAGTCTGACCCCCTTTCTGGTATGGGCAATGGAATGGGGTTTAACCCTTCTTCTTCCTATGGGGCTGCTAATATTGTGAATCCTAGTTCATCTGGTCAAAGTCAGGGTCAGCAGTTTCCAAATTCTTCTAGTAATCAAATGTTGTCAGATCAAGCACAGTCCCAACAGCATGAACCGCAAAATTTCCAGCATCAGCAGCAACAGTTTTCTGGAAACCAGCAACAGCAACAGTATCGGAGTGCGTTAGGTGGTGTAGGTTCTGTAAAATTAGAACCGCAGGCATCAGGTGATCAACAGGCATCTGCACAACAACAGCATCAAATGCAGTCTTTAAGAGGTCTGAATCAAGTTAAGTTGGAACCACATCAATTGCAGAGTATGCGAGGTATGGGGACTGTAAAGATGGAGCCCCAACATTCAGAGCAGTCCATGTTCATGCATCAGCAACAACAACAGCAACAACATCAACTCATGCAGCAGATGTCAATGCCAAGGACAAACACGCAAGCTGCTGCAGCCGCCCAACTTAATCTCTTGCAGCAACAAAGATACATTCAGCTACAGCAACAGCAGCATCAACAACAACAGCAACATCAGCTTATGAAAGGAATTCCCCAACAAAGGTCTCAAATGCATCAGCAATTTTCACCCCAGAACTTGCCTCTTAGGTCACCTGTGAAACCTGTTTATGAACCTGGGATGTGTGCCCGTCGTCTCACACATTATATGTATCAGCAGCAGCACAGACCAGAGGTCAGAGCTATGCTCATGACTGATTTCAATTTGAGCATACGCTTTTAACATACATTGGTTTGTAAGTTTACTGTTATCTCTATGCAGGATAACAATATCGACTTTTGGAGAAAATTTGTTGCAGAATATTTTGCTCCAAATGCCAAAAAGAAGTGGTGTGTTTCTATGTATGGAAGTGGTAGACAGACAACTGGAGTATTTCCACAGGCAAGCTATTACATGACGTGTGAAATTCATGTTTTTGCTGTTTTATATAATCTGTTAATATTTTACCTTTCCTAGACCTTAATATTACTTCTTTGCGAATATTCTTGCCTCCCTCGGTGTCTTAGTATTTTGAAGTTTCTAATATTGAATAATTGTTCTGAGATATTACTCTTTGTGAACTCCATATCATTTGACTGCCCACGAGATCTGAAGCACTTAATGCCTATATTTTTGTGGATATTTTCTTTCTCCTTGAATGCATGGCTCCATTTTTTTCTTTCTTCCAGCTACTTGTTTTCAGCGTTTCAGTTTTTTGTGTATCTTGTAACGATGCTGAACTACATCAATTCCAAAATTTCAGGATGTATGGCACTGTGAAATATGCAAGCGCAAGCCTGGTCGTGGTTTTGGTGCGTTGTTAATTGTTTTTCCTCGTGACATTTCTGATTGCTTTATGTTGCTGTGTGTGCATTTTTTTTGCTGGCCAGTGATTTACATTTAACTGATGATTCATCACAGAGGCAACGGTCGAGGTTTTGCCAAGGCTTTTCAAGATTAAGTATGAAAGTGGCACACTTGAAGAACTTCTTTATGTTGATATGCCTCGTGAATATCAGAATTCCTCTGGTCAAATTGTTCTAGATTATGCAAAAGCAATTCAGGAAAGTGTTTTTGAGCAGCTACGTGTTGTTCGTGATGGCCAACTCCGGATAGTGTTCTCTCCAGACCTTAAGGTTCAGATCAGTTTATTTATTTTATTTCCTATTCAAGATCTTTGATATATATAGATAATAATTACAATATTACTTAAACTTGATGTTTATTGTAACTTCTAGATTTGTTCGTGGGAGTTTTGTGCCCGGAGACATGAAGAGCTTATTCCTCGACGACTATTAATACCCCAGGTCAAGTACCAACTTATTATTGCGTTAGTTAAATTTTAATTCATAATTTTGTCAAAAAAATAGATGTTTTTGATTTGCATTTATTTGCTCTGTTAATTTGGCTCAGTTGAGTTTATGCTGTTTTTGCCTAGAGTATTCTCATAAGAAAGTTAATATTGAATCACAAAACTTTTAAGATTAGGCAGTGTCCATCAGCCTAAGAAAAACTTGTTGATCTGAAGAAACTGAAAGTTTTAAATACTTTTAATGGCTTGACTTCATAAGAGCACATTTTTATGTTGATATTGGATTGCTATGTGAATTTTTAATTAGACCTTGTTGTATGTTGACTCAAATGACCAATGGATGATAAATTATGGAGAATTTGCAATATGAGTGTTCTTTTAATGATGAATCTGGTCTTCTCATATCTATCAAGTTTTAATTGGCGTTTAATAATGTGTTGCTGGAGCACTGACATAAGCTATAATATGCTACGGATAATTACATATCTTAATTATGCAATTTTGGACTTTCCGTCTTCCATGAAGTTTCTGCGCATCGGTGTTCCTGCTCTGCCTACATTTATTTTAAAACCCAAAAGTTCCTGCGAACACAATCTCCGGTAGCAACAATTGGACTATTTTCCATTCTGTGAAAACTTTTTTTATATTTTTTTTATAGAAATTATATTTTTTGTTCTTGCCAATACTCAGCTTTACCAGTTTAGTAATTGTACTTTTCATTGACTTCATCTGAGCTAATATCATATTGTTTGATTGATTTCACTTCAATTTTTTAGTTCTCATGAAACTGCCTGATCTCAATCTCAAGCCCCCCAATACCCTCTTCAACCCCTTGACCCTTCCCAGTCAACAACCATTCACAACAAATAATGAAAGAGGATAATTTTTTATAACTACATTGTTTGTGATATATTTTGCTAGCTGCTACCTTCTTTGGGAAATATTTTTCCGGGAAATACTCATATTACCTTTTATGATCGTAAATCATTACCTACTAGCTTGAAGAGGATCTAATTTGACTCTCACTTATTCCCCATTTGGCTCTTACCAAATGTTTCGTGAAATGTTCCCCCTTCCTCGGTTAAAAAAGAAAGAAAGCAGATGGCATTGACATCCAAATAAAATAGCAGGTTATCATGAAATTAAAAGAACTATCCTATGTAGATTTGTCGAAATTTGCATTTAGCTTATGGCCTTGATGACTTGATTCCGGTTTCCTTGGCTGAATCTTTGTGGTTTTCTCTCTCTTTAGATTCAGATTACCAAGTAAAATATTCTCAAAGACCTGTTGCCTTATTTCAAAATTTCCTTTACAGTGTCGCTAAACACCTTTGCTGATTAACTTGTAGATAATGAAACCAGGATCTACAATTTCCCTGGTTAATGCTTGTTGAATCAATAGTTAATTGTTTATGTACCTGTATTTGTTATGCAAGGGCTATAAAACACTTGCAACTTATTCATAAGAAAGTGCCACTCAACTTAATGTTAGCTTTGATTTTCTCATGTGTTGCTGCTGCTGATTAGATGTTGACTTCGTGCAGGTTAGTCAGCTTGGCACTGCTGCCCAAAAGTATCAAGCTGCTACACAAAATTCTTCATTGAATATGTCTGTTTCAGATTTACAGAGTAATTGTAATATGTAAGCTGCTATTCTCTGATTTTCTCAATCGGTGATTAGGCCACTTTGGAAAGGACCTTGTAAATGATCACTTTATATTATTTTCTTTCTAGTTAGATTGTTCCGAGTCCCTTGCATGGAAGCCAAATAAAACGTTTGTTGGATGCCAATGCCTTTTTAGTTTTGTTATGTTTATGTGGTTGTCTGCCTTTTCTTTTCCTGCCCCTAACTGTTCAAAGTTAACGAACTTTTGAGCTCTTGCATTCACCATTTTAGGTTTTTCTATCTGTTATAGGTGTATGTCATTTAAATCTTGTATATTAGCATGTTCACATATTTCTGTGCTCCAATGTTGGAATTTTGGATTTTGTTTTTCAATAATAATCTCCTAGGACCTGCTAAACTTTTGGTCTGTATAACTGTCATATTAAGCAGCTTAACTTGTACCTTCCCCTGAAAGAGCAAATGAGCCTATTATCCGTTTTCCTCATTTCTGAAATTATGGTGCACTCATTATTTTCTATTTGCTATCGGTGCTTATGTTTCAGGTTTGTTGCTTCAGCTCGACAATTGGCAAAAACGTTGGAAGTGCCGTTAGTTAATGATTTGGGTTACACAAAAAGATATGTCCGCTGCCTTCAGGTATGGTACCTATTTTCTTTGCTTTTCATTTAGGATAGTGACCATGGTGATGTTGATATTGATTAGGTATAATGAGAGCTTTGTTTATGTCTGTTATAAAAGTGCAATCACTTGTATTGTTTTGGGCGCTAATATGTTCTGATGAACTCTATATTCTGATGTTTTGAGTATCTTAATTATCGACATGCTGGCTGCACTTCTTTGTTATTTGTTTTTTCACTTTAGCTGCTCATCTCTTCCTATCAAAATTTATTGTTAATTACGGAGTATTTTGAGTTTCTGTGACACGCTTTGTTGGATTGCCAGATATCTGAGGTGGTCAACAGTATGAAAGACTTGATCGACTACAGTCGGTCAACAGGGGCTGGACCAATGGGTAAGATTTAATCAGTGATTCTGTATTCAATTTTCTTCCTCTTCTGTATCTTCATGCACTTCACGATTCTATGGGTTACAGAATGCTTTTAGAATTATTGTCAAAAACAGTTCTGTGTTTCTACTAGTCTTCATCCCATTTTACTCATAAAAAACGAAGGGATACATCAAGTAACATAATGTTGGGGTATATAGATGTTGGACATGAGCGAGTGCATATAGCAGGTGTAGAGAATAAGGGAATAAAAGTGAACTATTATGAAATACGGAGTACTAAGATTGCCTTTACTGAAGTCACAAGTAGCCAGACATGTTAAGAGCAGAAGAAAACTGAAGCCAATGGTAGCAGAAAGATGTTAAGTGTTATGTTCGAAGCCATACTATAAAAGTATCTTCAGTTTGTACTATCATATGGAAACTTAGAGATCCTTGATAAGGCACAATATAATGTTCAAGCTACTGATTATTGATTGCTGATTCTTGTTTAGTTGCTTCTTGTTTTTTTAATTGGAAGGGCCCCACATACGCAATTCCCCACCAATTTCAGTTATCGCCTCTGACAATTTTCTATGTTGGTTGCGCATATCTTACGCTTCTTTTCCTATTACTATTTGTAGAAAGTTTGGCCAAGTTTCCTCGAAGAACGGGACCACCACCTTCCATGCAAGGGCAAAGTCAGCAACCTGAGGAGCAACAGCAGCAGCAACAGCAACCACAGCAGCAACATCATCAACAACAACCGTCACAGCCCACAATGGGCCCGAACTCCAATAGTAACGATCAAGGTTCTGTCCAGGCTGCCGGAATGCAGATTGCTTCAAGCAACGGGGCAAACAGTGTAAATAATAATAATAATTCTCTCAACGTAGCTTCCACCTCTACTTCACAAAGTACCATTGCTGGGCTTCTCCACCAAAATTCAATGAATTCAAGACAGCAAAACCCGATGAACAATGCTAACAGCCCGTATGGTGGTGGTGGAAGTTCTGTTCAGATGCCATCTCCTGGTTCATCAAGTACGATGCAGCAACAAACACAACCTAACCCTTCCCCCTTTCAATCTCCCACACCTTCTTCTAATAATCCTCCTCAAACTACTTCACATGGTGCCATGGCAGCAACCACAACCAATCACATCAACTCGGCAAATTCACCTGTCATGTCCAATATTCACCAGCCTGCTATATCAGGTGACGGGGATACCATTGACACTCAGAGCTCAGTTCAGAAGCTCATACAAGAAATGATGATGAGTAGTCAACTCAATGGGGGAGGTATGATGGGCGGCATCGGTTCACTGGGAACTGACGCGAAAAATGTGAACGGGATTTTGCCAATGAGCGGGAATTCGGCTCTCAACGGTCTCGTGGGTAACGGTCCCATGAATAGCAGCAATTCAAGTATGGGTGGTGGTGGTTCTTTAGGGGGAATGGGCGGGGCAATGGGCCAAGCTTCAATGGTTAATGGTATTCGAGCTGCTATGGGAAATAACTCCGTTATGATGAATGGAAGAGTGGGTATGGCGTCAATGGCACGGGATCAAAGTGTGAACCATCAACAACAAGACTTGGGAAACCAAATGCTAAGCGGGCTTGGAGCAGTAAACGGGTTTAACAGTCTTCAGTATGATTGGAAACCATCACCATGATCACAGATTATCCGAAATGGGTATGAAATTTTATCATATCTGGGTTCTGAAAAGCAAAAAACGAGCTGTTTGTGCAGTATGATAACTCAAAGATGGAATGAGAAGAGGCATTTGTGATTCCTTGGACATAAATGGAGTTGAGGTGAGCTTGAGGAAGAAGAAGAGAGGGGTAAAGGAAGAGTAAACACCACCAGTTTGTACTAATTTCAGAAGAGAAGAGGGGAACAACATATAGCATAGTGTTTTACTATATTTATTGAAAAAAGATCTTCAGATTTCTCAAAAAATCAGCTCTCTAACATTGTGTTTCAGTGTTTAAAACTCTGATAGTCGTCATCAAAGCTTCATATACTACTGCAAAACCAACTGAGAATGGGGATCGATTGACGAAGAGTGAGTACGTAGAGGATTGATCGAATTCAGTTTATGAATTGTACAACCATCTTGTAAGTTTCTGGAGCCTTTTCTTGTACACTACTACTAATATGTCAGTCAGCATTCCCTTCAACTCCTAGTTAATGTTGCTAGGTGATGTTATATAACATCCTTTCTTGAGTAGGAAATCTCATATATAGTAAGTAGTATCGAAAGTAAGATGCATCATTATATACACTTGCCTTGGAGAAAAAGTTTTGTACCGATATTTTGAGATGAAGTCAACATTCCTGTGCAGCCACACAGGTCTTACTAGATGATGATCATATTTAGTGGTGATAATTTTTATCAAGAAATTAAAAGTTGGTGTGCATAACTTCAGATGTTTTCCTAATTCTTCCATTTGAATTCGAAAGGATGGTTTCAGGTAGTCCGTCTCATCTTTGGGAAGGAAATCCTCTTATGTATTTATGTTGGTTCATACTAATTTTAAATATTACCTCCTCCGTCCTTATTTTTAAGTTTGCGTTTTCCAATACGCGTGTATTTGGGAGAGGTAAATACAAGGAGAGGAGATAGCGGGGCTTGATTGATTAAAGCTGAATATAATACGAAGATAGTTATGTAGCATCTTGTTAGATTCGTCTTGGTATACAACTTCAACTACGTTGAGGAAGTCTTGCCCTATGATGCCAATCCTTTGCAAATTTGTTCAAGTACATTATCGTGGAAGGATTTTAGGAATAAATAAGGGTACATAAAGTAAAATTTATAACTAAAAAGTAGGTTTTAATACGTTATATGCGAAAATCAGATAAATAGAAAGCATCAGTGGCGTGAATTTGCAATGATTGTGATGATTGGTCATGCAATCTTGGAATAATGCTTTTGTAAGATTGCAAGCAAGTGTTAATAATAATTCACTTGTTTAAATGCGATTTTGATGATTCAAGTTGCATGAATGTGTGATCTAATCTTTATTGAATAATATAGCACTTGTAAGAGTTATGGAGGTCATGTGGTCCCTAAAACATGAAATTGAAGGAAAACATAAAACAAGCTGTATCAAAACTGCAAAAAGGTAGAAAAATAGTGGGGAAGAATTAACGAATATTCAGAAAATACTAGTAATGTTTTTGGTGTAGTCAAATTAATTACCTTGAATAACAACAAAAATATGGATGTCGGCATGCATTTATAGAGAGAGAAAGAGTTGGAAATCTCTTTTCGTGTTTTTTTTTTTTTTTTTAAAATTATTAATGAGCAACAAGGTCAATATAAATTACAAATAGATGCAAGGAGATTCGTTTTAAAAAAAAAATGTTGTTTCTATTGGGAATCTTATAACAGTTAAGAATTTAAGAGAATCTATTAACTTATTCTCAATATTAAGAAAATACATAGTCATACGATGTCTTGTTTGATTCATCTCAATAAATGTTTTGATAATATCAAAAATAATTTATATAATTTTTATGAATAAAAAATAAAAAATTTGATGGTTAATGACGTGTATTAATATTTATGTGCAGTCAAAACATAAAGATTTATAAAAAAACCGTAGGGAGTAGATGATAAGCAATTGTTGCATGTATTACCCCAATACTGGGGCTACGGTGACGCTATGATTATGGCCTTGTGCAATTTCTCAAAACGAGGCCGTCAATCAGTGGAAAAAAAGAAAAGTGATTAAAAGAAAACAAGACTGGTTAGGAATCAAAACCATGACCTTGTATACGAAGTATTACACAACAACACCTTAACGACTACTTGAAATTTGTTTTTGTTTAAATTTAGTAAACTAAATATACTATTTTTGAAATTTGGGACTCTGTTCCATCACTCACCTCCAGGCTCCCGCCACCCTAGAACTGCCCTTATTTACCTGAATTTTGTATTAGTTGCAACACAAGTAATTGCATATAATGGCAAGAATATTACACTACTTGTGGTGGACCATTCCAAAATTAGAAGTGGGATAGACAAATTGTGAAATGGGCTTATATGCTTTGACGAGTTCTACTCTTTTTGTTAACGTGCAAGTAATACTAAGTTCCGAAAAATTGTTGCTCGTACTCTATCTAATCTCTATTAATCGAGCTTTTTAAATTAATATAATACATAATTTCTTCATTTCTGAAAGTTCTATAGATGGTCAACTAATCACTATTTATACATTGTTTACTCTCATAACTACAAACATAAGTATTAGTAGAGCGCAGTAGTTTATGCACTAACCAATCTCAAATCTAATTGGATTAGGTAATACTCTATAGTAGTTTACAAGATCAAGAAAATGTTGGAAATGATCGATAATTTTAAGAAAATGGCTACACCTAGAAGAGAGTACGTGTGTTAAGTCTGTTGAGAAAATTAACCCACATGTGAGTTGAGACTAATAGTCCCACGTGAAAGAAATAGAGAGAGATTGACTAACATATAATATTGGTGGGTTACTTCACTTATTACCAATTGGTTTTAGGGTGAAAACCCGTCAGATTTATATGTGGCCAATCATTTTTTATTGTATGGGCTTGTGTATGGCACTATGGCCAATGAGTTTTGATGAGGTACAAATAGCACTTAATGTATGTAACCCTATTAGTTTAGACTGTTTAGTTCACCTTATTTCAGATCAGATTAAAAAAATTAAGTTCATATCAAACCAAATAAGGTGAACCAAACAGAGGCTTAGTCTTTACTCGGTCTTTTAGGTCCATGTTTTCAAAGCACAACCGCGTTTCATACTCCCTTAGTGAGGTACACGCCTCCAACAGTCCAACCAGCTTATTGTTCAGTTAATTCTATAGCTTTTGTCATTGCTTTTCGAGATAATCTATCTAATTTAGTGAAATGCACCTTGATTGAAGGACATATTTCTAACCAGAACTCTACTTGGCTAAGATCCATCCAATTTTCACAATACAGCAACTCATTTAACAGCAGGAAATCAAACTATACAGAAGCTCTGAGTAATTAATTAACATATTCTTCTAAACATTGAAAGATATCACAATAATATCAACAAATGATCGATGATATACAAAATACTAAAACCAACTCTCTTCATCAAATGGAGTTGTTCCTTAGTTTTGTTTTTCAAATTACGAAAAAAGAGACAGAGACTGAGATCTTTAATTAGTACTAAAACACATGTATGTTTTTACAAGAGTAGTACCAGGATGAGTGACCTTCTAGAAGTCCTCGCGTTGCACCCCTAAAATAAAACTCCGTAAAAAAAACACATGTACTCCAGTTCAAAGTATGTGTTTATTTTAAGGAGATAAGTATTTCTCAATGGAATCAGTCAAAGTACTCTTAGGCACAGCACCTATGATACTCTCTTTCCTTTCACCATTCTTGAAAAACAACACTGTTGGAATACTCCTTATGTTGTACTGAGTAGCAATACCTGGTGCTTCATCTGTGTTCAGCTTGTATACTGCTATCTTTCCGGAATATTCTTTTGCCAGCTCGTCGATCACCGGGGCGATGAGCTTGCAGGGTCCACACCATGGGGCCCAGAAGTCCACCATCACCGGGACTTCGCTCTCTAGGACAAACTCCTTCCAACTTGAATCATTCACATCTTGGACTATAAACACAAAACACACAAACACAAAACAAGAAATTAATCAGTTTTTGCTAGCTGTTTTAATTGTTAATTAGTGCTTAATGTAAAAGAAATCACTTGTTTTGTGGGGTTATTTTATATTTTTAATTGCTCTATTGTACACTCAAATCAACACAAGGCTAGTAATGAATCGATGTTACAAGTTATAGGAAACATATTATGTTATAAAGAAGCAAGAAAGATAATTAAAAACAATGTTAACAATCTAAGTCCACAGACAGATGACCAGGAATCTTTTTTTATTGATCTTAACTCTTAAGGAACACAAATTACAAAACACAACTAGTTTATGATCTAAAGAACTTATATATTACAGTAACCTCTAGACAGATGCGGAAAACCCCCAAAAAAATAGGCCAAAAACCGATAACCTAATCCAGAACAACTGATATCATAAAGTTTCCGAAACAGAGAACCCTAGTCCAGAAAATAGGCCCCGAACAACATCAATGTTCGGGAGTTGCAGTAAGGGGACTTCAGGGCATATTCTAACATATTGGAATTTGGACATAAGATTTCTGTAGAGATTACAAACAAGTAGAATTTCCCAGTACAGAGTATGATTTATTGAAATTGCAGATACATACACAAATTTTAAAGCAAAAAATGTAGAATTTTAAAACAACATAATTTCTGTAGTTATACTGGTGAAAAGTAAGAAAAACTAACCTTCCTTGACAGCTTCACTAGCCTTGCAAACAACACTAGAGTATCGAAACTGTCGAGGAGACGATGAAGAAACCGAGGAAGATAATGCCGGAAACGATCTTTTTAGACCTCGAAAACTCGGGACATTAAGCTTGGAAGAAGGTTGAAGATGATAAACATGAGATTTAACAGCAACAGTTCCTACACTTGCTGATGTGCTCAACTGCAAACAGTTTTCTATAGCCATGATAATATTATTTATTATTTGTTGATTTTTTTTGTTCTTTGTTTTACAAGTAGTAGTAATGTGGAGGAAATACAGGTTTTAGATTTTGTTGAAGGGAAGAAGTGTGGATAACTTTGTTCAGATTTCTGAGGTGCATAGAATGATCAAATTCATGTGGATCACATTTGTTTGAGTCCCTATTTCGTAAATCATTTTTGTTTGTAAGGACCACTTGGTAATTCCACGTACTCATTTGTCTATGTGGTGGCAATTCACAATTGGCAATGAATTAAACGAGGCTAAAGCTAATCAATGGCCAATGCTAAATGTATTGAGGAAAAATCTTGTATGAGACAGGATTTACTTTAGGACTTGTTTGTGGTAAAAAAATACTTCTTCCGTTCTCTTTTAATTGCACCGATGAGTCGGTTACTGTTTATTTTATGCAAGTGAATATGTAGTAAATTACATTCATGTCCCTATTTTCAGATATAATTAGGGAAAATGTGGGATTTACGAAGTATATTGAATAAAGATGAAGGTAGTTTGGTAAAGTCAAGTGGATAAAGTTGCAAAAAAACATAAAGGTTGCAACTTAAAAAAAACGTATAAAAAAAGAAACGTTGTAACTAAAAGAGAACAGGGAAAGTGACAAATAACAAGGCGAAAAACTCTTTCAAAAATCTCCTCGAACGATCGAGCTTTTTTTTTCTTTCTAAAATAGTCTTTTGGACCCAAAAATCTTTCAAACTTCTTCTAACAAAACACCCAAAATACAGAGTATATTTTTGAGATAGTCAACAAGCTATATTGTATAAAAAAAATCTTCTTTCTCCAACAAGTTCATAACCAAACATGGCTATAATCTACTTATTTGTCTTTGTTGTTTAAGGCAACTATGAAGTAGTTTGATGTCCACCTAAAATACTTAGAATACACTTATTTTATTTTTATGTAGTCTTTTAAAATTTAATGTTCTTTAAAATGTGTGGAATGCGTCGTACACATTTAAATCTATCTACTAAATAAAATTCATGCGGGGGAACAATAACGAGTGACATTTTCTGAGTGAAAATTTCTCCAGTAAAATTAATTAATTAACTAAAATAATTAAAACAAAATAAACGGCTGATTATGATATAATTAATGACTTATTACCCGAAATATGGGCTAAATAATAATTAACAATTTTTAACAAGATAGTTAGTAATTTACAAAGTGACTAAAAATATATACTTCCTCCGTCTTTTAATACTCGTAACGTTTGGACTTTTGCCACTATTCATATAATCTACTTTGACTATTCGTAGTGTTTTTATATAAGATAAAACATAGTCATGTGGGATTTGTTAGATTCGTCTCAATGTGTATTTTCAAAATATCAAGTTTTTATAATTTTTGCAAGAGAATTTAAGATATAAATGATCAAAGTTGTGCATCGACATGCGTGAAACTAACAAACGTTGCGAGTATTAAAAGACGGAGGAAGTAGGTTTTTGCAAATTTAGTCATTTTCATAAAAAGAAAAAAAAAAAAAAACTAAGGGCAAGTCAATAAGTCATGATACAAGTAAGGCCCATAAAAACAAGTAAGGCCCAATATCTCACAATTTCATGAAGTATTTCTTTCTCTCTATTTTCCATAGTCATGCTTCATCTTCCCTACCCTCCGCCATTCTCCTGCTCCTTTCTACTTCCTTCTCCTTCATTTTCCCCCAAATTAATTTACAGAAATTTAAGCATGAATTCCATAGAACCAACTAAAGAAACCCTAATTTCCACCGACGAACAGTCCGAAAATCACAATGACAATTCTTCCAAAACTTATTTCGATATTTATGGACCTCAGGTAATCAATAACCTACTCTCTCTCCCCTTTCTTCCCTTAATTTTCATATTAATATGATTTTTTATTATGTAATTAATATTGATTGTTGTATTAATGTGAGACTTTTTTTTTTGATTAATTAGGCAAGAGCTGAGGTTGTGTTGAATACACCTGAAGCTAATTCTACTTTGAGTTTGGAAGTATGTTTTCCTTAATTATTTAATTTAATTTGATTGTACTGTGATTTTGTTGTTTGATTCACTTTTAATCTTTTTTCTTTATTGGGGTTTAGTACATTTGTTTTGAGGAGTTCTAAATGTGATTGCAGGATGTTCAAGGGTTAGTAACATGGGTGCTTGCTGATGGTTTCATGCCCCCTTGGGTATTTATCAAAGTAAGTGATCATTTATGTGTTCTTTTACTATGTCTTTTTGTCGCGAATTCGAATTCGCCTTTCATCTTAGTGCCTTTGGTGGATGCATGTCTAAAGAGTGAGGATGGCAATGTGATGAGGAAACTTGTGAATTTGTGTTGAAACTATGACAAGGGGATGGTGAATTGTTTTATCGCGTTAAGTGGAATGGGGGAGAGTGAAGATATATTCCATTACCTTGTATTTTGTGATAAGAATATCTTACTAGTGAATTGAAGTTTGAATCTTTATTTGCTAAATGAGGATGAGATTCATTGATTAATCTTATTGCCTCGCAATCTTGGTAGAAAATTTGAGTCTTTGACCTCTGTTTTGAATTTTGAAATCGGCACCAGTATCTGGTATAAAGAGTATTTTGCAATGGTTTGTGATATTGGTGTGGTTCTACAAAGATGGATTACTTATGAAGTTATGACTTGAATTTGAACAACTAACGGTGTACTTCTTTCCTTACCTCCTAAGTCCAAAATGTGAACGATTAACAAATAGCTTATCAGCTTGAAATTTAGCATAAACTCATTCACATTTATTATAATTGCTAATTTACGAACATTATGTGCTGCAGAACAAGCCCCTCATCCCGAAAGTGGCTCTTCTATATATTCCAGGCCTTGATGCAGCATTATACATGTCGCACACAAAAAAGTTTAGCAATTTGAAAAAGTGTTGTGGCAATCCAAGGGCAGTTCAGGCTTTAAGGTTGGCTGTGGCTCTGATTCTGAATCTGCCTTTTTTTTTTCTAAATATATTTATTGTTTGCCTTGCGAGTGATTTGTTTCTTGTGCTAGTTGTTTATTAGATGGTATTCAGACAATTGATGCGCTTCTGACATGCAAGTTCAAAAGAAAAAGAGATGAACCTGATTTAGCCTCCAAAAAACCTGACGAGTCCTCTGTAAAAGGTATCCTGATTCTATTTGCTTCATAGTATTGTAGAGCGCACTTTTATGCTTCCTTTAGCTGTTTCTTATCCATACCTCTCTTGTCCTTTATTCATTGTCCTTTTGGATCCTCCTGGTTATGCATGTGTTTATTTGTCTTCTCAACTTCTTATCGTGCAGATAACTAGTTGTGCACACTATTTTTCCATCTATGCGCTGATTGTCTCCTAGTTCAGTGTCTGATTCATATCTATCAGCTATTAGACATTAGTTGTTTGATCATTTTTAATGTGAATATGGATGTTCAAGGTTAATAAACATAAACTCATAAGATGTGAAAAACTGATGATTGGGAAAGATGATCAGGTAAGTTAGAACAAGTGTTCTGCATTTGTTGAAGACTAGATTTCTACAGTATCCCCCAAAGGTTAGGGCTGTTAATGGATAGGATTGCCCAAATGCTCGGCCTAGAATACGTGAGAGTGTGGACAACAATTCTTTTAAAAAATGAATATTGGCTTGGCTATTTAGCCAGTCCTAAGCTTCGTTTCAGGCATCCGTGTCATTCAGTATTTGAAAAGGTGTGCCTGGGTATTGATACCCTAGGCGCTTCTGGCTGCTGCGTATGCGCGTCAGAAGGATTGCACCTCACTTTGACGAGGCACGTGCCTTAGTCCTTTGTGCCTAGGCTCTAGGACCCCTACTGCCTCAGTGCGCTTCGACTCTTCGAGCCTTTTTTTTTGAGCCTTTTCAAAGTATTCAGACACTGCTGATATATAATTCGCGCGCCCCTGTCTGGCCCGAACCTGCTTTTGATACACTCTTAATCTATATCTGCTCAAAGCACTAGGTGTATCCTAGAAGCTTGTTTACTAAGCACCCCCATCGAGGGTAGTCTAATTAAAAATAGCTTATTCTGGATGCTGGGCCAAAGAGCCAAACACAATATTTTTTTGGTTGTCGGAGTAGTAATTGCTTATTTGACCGTGAGCTGACATATAGACAATCTAAAGAGTGTATAGTTTACCCATACCTTTAGCTGGTGTATTATAATCTGTTTAAGAGATTAAGAGTTGTTTAATTCTCTAGAAACTTGATTTTGTGATAATTTCTGCGTTGTGACATGAAATACTCGTATAAGATGATCACTGTTTCTGATGCTAAGATTTTTCTACAAATGCAGAAACTAGTTCTACTCCAAACAATATATCCCCAATTGAGCTTATGAAGAATTTACCATTCCCTGTCACGTATTATACTCTCACAAAAAAACAGCTGGAGGATAATGGATATTGCCTCAATCAACCTGGTGACACTCTATTCTCTATACCTGTATATTATGCTTTGTTGGAGCAATGCATTTTGTTTGATTATGTTTTGTACATGATGCAGATTTCTGTTCTACCTGCCCTGCACCTTCTGGGACTTCTCCTTGTGAAATGTTAGCTCTTGATTGTGAGATGGTAAGATATGACATGTTTGTCTATTCTGTGACAAAATAAATTTTCCGTTATTTGATGGTTTAGTTTCATCATAAGCTTTCAGTTTTATCTTTAAGCACTGTTAAGCCAGAGCTGCATGAGTGATGTTTACAAAGTGGGAAGGAAAAATGGTCATTCTCCCTAAGCAGTTCCTATTCAACTGTTGCACTATTCTCTTAATGAATTAGAATTTTGATACCACCTCCCTGGCTCTCTTTATGTTGGGTGGAGCTTTGGGCGCATGATACTCAGATCGGGTTCAGAAATTAAATTAAATTCTTATGTCTTCAGTTAAGATTCTTATTTAAAGTCACCAGTTACTCAGTCATTATAAAATTAATAACTATAGGAAGATAATTTATGCAATGATGTGTCAGTGGTGGGGAACTATGTTACCCGGACTCGGATACCCATATTTGACACGGGTACGTCTTCAAGTGTCTGACACGGCTATTTTGTGAAAAAATTGCATGACTTTGGTCCAAAATGAAGTGTATACCCATGTCAGAGTATCGAGGAACCGAGACGGGTATCTGAGGTAAAATGAAGAGTCCGGGTCACAGAGGAGGGGAAGATTTTAACTGATGCAACGAGTTGTAATTTAACTAGTAGTTCTATAGCTCTGATGACCTGCATGACCAGGGGTGTTTAGAGGTATTATGTTCATGTCATGCTTAAAGTCATGAAGTCTAGACAAACTGCCACAGGTTACTCTTAAAGAATTTTGTTTTCCCTTTATTAATCTGATGTGGTTCATGATTCTGAACTATCGTCTTGCACTAAGCTTCTCAATACATGCTTTTTTAGTGTATCACATGCAATGGATTCGAGCTGACGCGGGTGACACTCGTAGATGTTAAAGGTCAGGTGGGTTCTCAAAGTATTTATATAGTATGATCCACACGTTGCTACTTTGAGATCTTTTAAGAATAACAGTTCATGTCTATCAACATTAAATGTTGCTCATCTAATTTTGCTTACATCTGAAAATTGATGAGGTTGTTTAATACTGGTGAATATCTGTTTCTTTCTTCTATCTCACCTTATGGAGTCTTTATATATTTTATATTTCCAGGTCATGTTGGACAAGCTGGTGAAGCCATCTAACCCTATTGTTGATTACAACACAAGGTATTGATCCCCCATGAACTACAAAACGTTGCTGTCTCTGATTCATGTTTTTCTGCCGTGTCTTTGTATTTTTGGTGTTTTTCTGTATCTTTTTATTCATTAATTTCACTCTGCTCTTTTAATTGATCAAATTTCTGTATGGTTATCTTTTCGTTTAGAATGGAAAAGAATAAGCTACCTGTACACATAGGGGTCAAAATCTTTACTTCAACATTGAAGTTGGAACTACCTTTCCCCTTAAACTTGATTTGGCGATCAAAATCCTAAAAATTGTGGTGCTGATTCAGTCAAGTTACCTCTGGCCTCTGAGTCAAACATTTTTAGTCTATCATTTGTCGGAAAGGGAAATTGTGGCAGCATTTTCATTTTACAACTTATGGTAGTTTCCATAATTTGTTCCCAGTCCCATTTTCGCTTGTCCATGAGGTTAGATGGACAATGCTTGATTGGGGATGAATTCATTCTGAAGGCTGCATTCGTTATTAGTTTCTGAATATTGGACTTTTATATTCTGCTGCCTTCCATACGTTGTAAGACAAGACTAACTGGGTTATGGGAGTTTTAAAGCTACGTACTATTCAACTTGAAGGACTCGATCATGATTGCGGTAATAGTTCAAAACCAAAAATTACATTAATAGGATTTTAGCCTTATTTATATTCTTTTTAGTTTGAGCACTGTACTTACATTATAGCATGACCAAATCTCAGTGGGCTATATTTTCATAAATGACATAATTAATTAGTAAAATGTTCTTGGCCAGTTTTGACAAAAGATCAAATGTAATGGAAAAAAGAACGTTCTATTGCGTCAAGTCACTGTTACGTGCAATGAACTGATATTATATATTATGGAGAGGGGTAGTTCGGAAATAGCTTTATAAGTTAGTATGGGTATATGGGGAATAAGTTAGGGGGTAGTTAGGGAAGTAGTACTATATATAGAGAGGTTATTTGACAGGGAATGGCATGTTGAATATTGTGGAGTAATTTGGTTGAGCTTTTAAGAGCTCATTGGGAGAGAAATCAAGCCTCTCGAATGCTTGAATTTCGGTTACTTCTTGTACTTTCAGTTTATTAATCAAATCCTCATTAGTCTCTTGATTTATGGTCTGTTATCTATGCTAATTCATAGCATTTCGCAATGAATGACTTGGCAAGAGATTTTACTCGCTGCATTCCATAACAGGTTAAGAAGGATTGACAATCTGTAATGCATTAACGGAGTTTTAATTCCATAGTCTAGATACTTGACGCATGTTTGGGTCCAAAACACAGAATTAACTTTTATACCTTGGACATGTACCAATATCTGACTTAAGTACCTGAGTCCGAATAACAGCTTAATGGTCTGTCTGTCTTTGCGGCCCACATATGTTCTGCACTGGCTATGTCATTGTTTAGGTCCCTTGTCTGAATTTACTGACTACCATAATGTTAGTTGTGCTCTTAATTTTTTGAGATGATGAGGCCAAAAGATCCAAAAGTCTAGGTACACATTATTCTTGTAGACATTGTGGCGTTGTTTTCCCTCCTTCCCTTATTTGGTGGAACAATATAATTTTAGGGGTTTCTATTCAGTGTTCGGTTTGGATTTGGGTTTAATCCATCCAATCCGAAATAATATTCCATTTTGAAATATGGACTCCAATTCAATTTTGTACCTCCGTTTTTTGTATTTTTGCACCATTTAGGTTGGGCACAAAGATTAGGAAAAATTGTAAATATCAAAATTGCTCATATGATAACAAAGAAAAGAGTGGGAAAAGATAAGGTAAAATGGTAAAAAAATGTGAGTGAGGGTAAAGTGAGTAGTTAGTTTGTGATAAGTTTAGATAAGTTTAGACAAAAGTATCGAACAGAGCCTTATTAATTTTTTTGCCCTCTCATATTCTGAACTTTGCTTCACTCTTGTGGAATATATTCTTGGTTAATTCACTGACTTCTTTTGGCAACTTTTTTTCAGATATAGTGGAATAACACCCGAAATGTTGAATGATGTATCTACCAGTCTTGAGGACGTGCAGGTATGATATATTTTCAGTTTCTATTGTTTTACGGGATGCTTAAAGTACAGTTGATTTTGTTGCTAATGCTGAATTCAATCTTGTTCTCTTTTCTGACTCAGGAAGAATTTTTGAAGCTTGTTTATAAAGAGACAATCCTGATCGGGCACTCATTGGAGAATGACTTGCTAGCATTAAAAGTATCACATGATTTAGTAATTGATACTGCAGTATTATATAAGCATCCTCGTGGGGGCTCATATAAAACCGCTCTTCGGGTGCTTGCCAGAAGATTTCTGTCGAAAGAGATACAAAATTCAGAGTGTGGCCATGACAGCATAGAGGATGCTAGGACAGCTATGGAACTGGCTTTCCTAAAAATAAAAAATGGCAAGTGATTCTAAATCATTTTGCCACTATATATTAGCATTTGCTAGAAAACTGATGATGGTTGTTTGAGAAACTAGATGGTGCAAGAGAGGGAGTTCTGACATAGATTCAATCTAGATGTTCAAAAAGCCTCTTCGATGTCATCTCTGTTTTTGTATGTTTTACTTGTACTTAGCACAAGCTATTAGCTGACTGATGATGTTTTTAAAAATACAAATGGGCTGCGTTAAGAGCAGTTTAGGAGACTTGTTAGAGAAGCTGAGTCGGTGTGCCTGATGATTTGCTTCTTCTTGTTGCTCTATAACCAGATTTGACATGTTTGCTCCTGGATGCATCATGTCATTATCCCTGGTTAGTATCTAAAGGAAACTAAGTTTATCCACTTCCTTCAGCACAGTGTAAAATTTCTACCAGTTAATAGCACGGATTTAGGTTCAAATTTTTGCTCACTTGCACTTTGTTTTATTTACATCTGGGCACCGCCCTTTAACTCCTTTGAATCAGTTTTGTTTTTATTTTTAAAGTAAGATAATAAAAGCATGCATTGGGAGAAAAGCGTTTCAGTGAGATTTTAAGAAAATGACAGGTATATAGTATTTCTGTGATAAGTAAGTTGGGCTGTTAAACTAGGCTAACTCAAGTAGAATACTCCATATGAGATTATGTCATAGCTTGGAGGAATAGTTATCTTCACAAGAGTAAATATGTGGCAATTTCTTGGGGAGACAATAGAAGATTCTCATCATTCTATGTATGTGAAGAAGTAGAATCTTTATCTTGACTTAGATATTGAATACTTATTTGCACAAGAGTAATTCTGTGGCGTTGATTCTCTATCCTACAAGTTGATTTCATTCGCATAACTAACCTGTATTTTCTGTATGGATATTATGGCTATGCGTAAGCAGTGTGTAAAGTTTCTTGTTTATAACACATACTTTTATGTTTTCTGGGTTTAGGGCCTGATTTTGGCTCACCTCGACAATTTTTGCGGAAGAAGCTTGTCAACGTGTTAAGTGAATCTGGCAAAACATCATCATTCATTGATGATGTTTCAATTGTGAAGCGTTATGCTTCTGGGACATGCCACGCGTTTCCTGTTTCATCTGACGATGAAGCACTTTCTAGAGCTTCTAAAGAGGTATTTGATACTCCCGTTTTTTTATGTACTCGCTTTCCATTAAGGTTTTTAATTTTTATTTGCTCATTTCAGCTTGTTCTATGTTTGGCAAAAATATTTTATCATTTTACCCCTTTTACCCACAATATTCACACCTTGCAAAAATATTTTATCATTTTACCGACTTTATCCTACTTTTTCTTACATTCACCCATCTTTTTACTACATCTCGTACTTTATCAACCTTTTTCTTACACCACTCACTTCTCCTAGAACCGAGTCTGCAGCAAGGCCCTGCTTGTTGTGGTAATGTGTTAAGGGGGTAATAAACTAATAAAAGTCTAACTGAAGAAAACAAAAGCGAATTTAAGTAATTGTAAGGAAGGATGAGCTAGTGATGGTGTATTTATAAGGAGGATTATGGAGTGATGGTGTGGTCAGAGATGAAGAAGGGGGAACTATTATTCTCGTTTTGGGGGTAATAGTTATCCTAGGGTAGGGTGTGTAACTATCATTATGAGCGTAATAATCTTCCCATCTCTCTCTTTTCCTTGTGTCACCACTACATTGTTTCATTTGGTACTACCTTATCTCCTTTAATACCACTTCTAATCACTTATAATTTCCTTTCTTTCTATTTTGACTTTTATTACCCCTTGATACATTACCTCCAATCCAAGCAGGGCCTAAGTGGGTATAAAAAAAAAGCGGAGGGAGTATTTTAAAGTAGTACCTTCTATTCTATTTCTATGGGTGGTAGAACTTTTATATTGAGTAATCTTATGTGTGTTTCCAGGTAAAAAATGACAAGGTGCAATTCGTGTGGACTCAGTTCTCAGAAGTAAATGCCTATTTGAAAAAACAAGCGGATGACGACGAGAAATTTAATGCAAGACTAGCGGAGTTGATAGCATTTCTTACTTGTCAAAATAAGTCTTCTGCAAAGAAGGGAATAAAGTGTAGTATACCATCAACGTTCAAAGAGATCCTAACCCGTACAGATTCCAGAATTTACAAGCTCTATTCAAATTTACCCGTAAATAGTATGCTTATCGTATTTACCGGTCAGGGAGATACTGCAATAATCCACAGGTAAACCTTCTTCACAATAGATAAAGTATCTTTCCCTCTTTCCCCACCCTTTCTGTTCTATATCATTTGACTTTGGCATAAAATGTTATAACTATTATAAGTCCACTATTCCACAGTATTCGGCTATTACTAATTGCCACGTTGGTTTTGTTTGTTGGATGTTGTGCTAACACCGGCCCTTTTCTTAAGTAGTAAAAGACCATTGTATTTTCTGGAGAACTATATAGATTCTGGGACATAGATAAGTCTGGGTATACTTTCAAACAGATTTCATGGAGTCCTTGTAATATTGACAATGCAAAGGCAGTTCTTCTAATAGAGCGATATCTGTCATAACCAGTTAAGGACTCCATGAAATCTGTTTCTTGACAATGCAAGGGCAGTTCTTCTAACAGAGCGATATCTGTCATAACCAGTTGTGTTGGTAGTCTTAGTACACTGGATAGTTATTTCTAGTCTCATCATTAAACCATTGATTTCTTTTCCTACTGTCAACTATTGTATTATTTGGGTGACATTCAGACACTCAGACATTGCTGCTATATCATGTTCTGCAAGAGCTAGCAAGTTGATTCAGACATTTAAATACCAATTGATTACAGATTGGAGTAAGTTTGTCTTAAGGTGTAAGCATTTACTCAGCTCCTTCGACATGGTCCTAGAGAGGGGTCCAAAAATGTATTAGGAAAATCTCAAGGACCTTTGTGATAGAACGTTAGTTCCTTCTAGTTACCTTAAGCTGTTTTGCTCCTAGGTAATCCTTTCTTCCGTTTGCTGATATCATATCTATTTTTCGTTACCTCTCTTGCAAAAACCAAAAACTATACCTCTCTTGCAAAAACCAAAAACACTTCTATAAAATGGAAATATCATAATACTTGCAACGCACTATTAATCGAAAGTTTTTTTATATGAAATATCATATATACCCTCACTTTAGTCCCTTTAACTTCCTGATTCCCACCCACCAAATAGAAAATGGAGCTTTCCATTTATGCCCTCGTATAAAATAGTTAGATTCCATTTTCTTAAAGTGTGTGTAAAAAAGGTGTTGCGAGTATATAGAAACGGAGGAAGTGTTGCTTCCCCGACCACGTTTTCTACTCTTTCCTTCAATGCTGATGCTGTATCCCTGAGTGTTCTCCTTCTGAGATATTCTGATTGTCTTAATGCTCTTATCACTAACAGCCAAAATATTGATTTCCTCCTTGTAATGGAAAAAATTCTAGCTTTTCAAATTTGAGATTAAACGATGATGCAACACATAAGACGCAACCAACTGACATGTTTCTTCCACTAAATTGTATCATCACCAATCGAAAAAAGCAATGCAAGACACAACCAACATTTGGTTCTACATAATTCCTTTGTGCTATAAAATTCTGGCACTCTATTGCATCATGGAACTCACACAATAACCCAAGATATTTCTAACAAAAATTCTGGCACCCTTTCAATGCTTCAATCATAACATCATCCCACTGCCGAGCATTTCCTCCCTTTCACTTTGGGCCTCAATTGTTGAGCCAGCTGATGACTAAGATGTTGTGTTCATATTTGAGTGTGTTTTTGGTTAATCTTACGGAAATGACAACTGTATTGGGCTACTTTTTCTTTATATAGGGTGGTATTCTGGTTAATGCACTTGAACTGATAAATCACACTGAACTTTTATCCTGTTTTTCTTTGTTAAGGTTTGATATAGAAAATGGTCGTAAGTTTGATATTAGTTCGTTTTGGTGGTGCTGGTTTCATTAGTTGACATTCTTCTATTATGTATATGCAGACTGCGAAAGATGCTAACAGAAGAAGCCAAAACCGAAGTATGCCGTGAAAAACTAATAAAGGTCTTGGAAGAGCTACAAGCTCAGGCTGAAGTAGGTCTGTGTTTTGTGGGTATAAAACATTGATTTCTATTTTTCAGACTGGATATTCCACATTATGTGTACCATTTGTAGAAAGAAAAAAAGGAAAGAATGAACCATATTTTTGTCAATCCTTTCTCAACTGGCCATCCCGCCATTCTCAGAGTGAAGAGCATTATCATTTATCAACAGCTTTTGTGTTATTGTGCAATTTTTTTCAAGTAACACAACATAACAGCCCATCTATGAAGAGAAAGGTTTTTCTTTCAGACATTTTCCTGCTGTTTAGCCAGTGAGAACTTCTATTACATGCAAGAAATTACTTGAAAATATTCTTAAAGGGGCGAAAATTACGTTTGAAGATTTACCCTTCAGCTCTTGTTTCAAAGTGTGACAATCTTTTACTCCCTCCGTCCCAAAATATAGTGCCTGATTAATATTTTGGGTGTCCCAAAATATTGTGCCTGTTTTCCATTTTGAGTGTCCCAAAATGTGGTCCAATATTTAATATTTGTACTTTTAAAAAAGAGTGGTCTTATCATTAATGTTTTTATCATGAAAATATGGTCCCATAATTTATTACTTTTTGTCCTTTTGTTTAAAAATTAAAATAAATTGGTACTTTTCTACTAAAGTACAATAACATCAATAGTTTATCATGTTATTTTTCAAGTTTCTTAATTCCCGTGAAAAAAGTCAAACGAGCACTATATTATGGGACGGAGGGAGTACCTGATAGAAACAGATTCAATGGTATGACCTCAACCTGGATCATCTGCATTATCAGAAAGATTAGGTCAAGGGAAAAGGATACTACCAGAATTTGATTTTTCGGATATATGTTCGGGAAAAGGGATTTCCCGAGGATGTAAAACCTAAATCCCTTTTGGAGGCTAAATACCTCTTCATATGGTATTTTTATGTCCACTGGTGATCCCCTTTATATTCGCCCCTCATATATACGCAAAATTATAAAAGAGTACACAGTTTGGGGATGCAATTTCCTTAGAGATTGGATAAGCATTAAGCTTATATCAATTATTACAAGGCACGAAAATAAGGTAGTCATAGTTGACTATTTAAGGTAGCTTGTTTTTTCATGCATTTTTCTTTCTTAAATGACACAATTATTTAGGCACGTTTGCCAATGCACGATTTCAAACATTAATATCTTCCATTATGAATAATTAAAAATTATAAAAAATTGATATTTAAAAAATATTTATTGAGACGAATCTAATGAGATCACACAAGACTAATGAAGTCAAACGAACTCGGGTGAATAGTATTAAAAACCCAATTGTGTCATGTAAATAAGAACAGAAGAAGTACTTTTTAATATAGTGGCGCGTCCTAACATTGTAGAAGTTTCCATGCACATTCAACAATGGATTGGAGACTTTCCAAAAACAATAAAATGCAAAAAGAAATCGTCTGGTAATGCAGTCAACATAAGATTGGAAAGAAGAAAATATGACTCAGGTAAAGTCAGCAAATTGGACAACCTAAAACAATTTCTGTTCATAATGAACTGCACAAAAACAAAAGGCACTTCACAGTTCGCGCCTCAGATAAGTCCACAATATGCAGTTCACTAAAAAAAACAAAAGATCACAACATAATTTACAAACTCTTATTTCTAATCCCATAAATTACACCAACACCTCAAGTCTTTCTGTTAGGAAATTAAAGAACAACTCAAACCAGATTTTGATCATCACTTCACTTCCAAGCTGATGCAACAACCAAGCTTTTATCTTCCCACGCAAAAAGAAGCGCGTCCATTTCCTCATTCAACTTGAACCTGTCACAATACTGCGAAACAATAAGCCCTCGAATCATCTCACTCACGTTTTGCTTCATCGGACATGATCTGAACCCCGCCATTTCCATCCTCGCCCTCCATTTCCCCGCCACTTCGTAGCGTTCAACCCTCTCTTCTCCTTCACAAGCAACAACGTTCACAATATCACGTGCCAAACACTGTTTCTCGACATTGATCCTTTCCTGGCTTTCTCTAGGGAGAGTAGCATCGAGTGACTCAAAAACAGCAGAGTAATAACTATAAGCCTCGAAAAACCTAGGAAGAAAAGGGGTTGTGTTCGTGTTCACATCTTGTTCAACAATGGTTACTAGTTTCGGGTTTAAGCTTTTAACCATTCGAAGAAGCTGGTCACGAAGATTGATCGTTGAGACACTTTCATCGGGCATGTGGTGTAGTAAGAAAGCGAAATTCACCACTAGGGCTTCTTCACCTTCTCTGTAATCCAACATTTCTGGGGTAACAAGTGGTGTTCTTGTTGGTAATGCTTTAAACTCAAAGGGTAACCCTTCAAGTTCAGCTAATACCTCAAGTCTTTGCCCTATGTTTTTAAGGCCACCAATTGGGCGTTGAACAGATTCGGGATCATCAACCCCGGTTAATCTCAAATGAATTGATTTCCCACGAACCTTAGCAAGGGATCGTATGAGGTTAATGTATTGATTTCCTTGATTAATGTCAAAATCAATAATATGTACCTTTTTTTCATACTTAATTGCTTCCATAATTGCCTCATTTGCTGCCATAAATCCAAACTTGAAACACGGACATACCTCGAACAAAACTTGCATCGCTGCAAGCTTTTCGAAAGAAGGTGGCTCTTTACATCTCAAAGCTTTATAAAGAACTTTCCCCGATGAAGCTAACCGAGCAGCAAGGCCTTCTACCATGTAGGCTGCAATCCTCTGTGGTGGGTCCCCTTGGATTGAAACCACCTGTCTAAGCTCATTGATCATTGATGCAGCTTGTTCAAATTTTCCCTCTGAAATTATAGCAGCACAATCAAACAGCAACTGTTTAGTACTACGAGAAGAAGGTAACGGCAACGCTTCATCCTTGTTGCTAATGCTGCTTAAGTTGGAAGATTCAGAGGAAGTGGACTCTTTCGGGGAGTCATAGACCATCATACTTCTTAACGACCCGGCCCAATCTTCATCTATCTCCATGTTGTTGGGCTGCTCAGGCCCAATAACAACCTCATCTACTCCGTCTTCCTCATCATCATCGAGGAGCGCATGCTCCAATTCTTGAAGCTTCAGCTTTATCATTCCTTCATCATATTCGATTGGTTCTGGACTTTGACAGATGAAGTAATCCAGTTCGTAGTTTGTTTGGTAAGAGGAGTCGAACTGGTTTGAAGTAGAGCTGGGTGGGTGGATTATCTCTTCTGAGGGTGAATCAAGGAAAAACTGCGGGTCATAACTCGGGCTGTTGAAAGTTTCTGTCATGTACTTTACATTGTGTTTTTCAGAGCCGTATAACTGAGTTGACAAACCAGAACTTTTACCACTTCCTTGTAGTGCATATAGCCTCGGAGTTCCATATGCCGTAGACATATTTTCTGACCAAACTAATTATCAAGGTTCTCAACTATTATCCCAAGTGCAAATTCTTATTGTATACTTCGTATAAAGACTAGTTTTCTGGATGCCAAATGCCGGTATCAGGTTGACCAAACTGTTGTTGCAATAATCATGTTGCTCTCAAATCTAAATGAAAGAATAAAAAAACAAAGAAAAGAGATAACATAAGGGGATATGCTTTTGGCAACTTGATTAATTTATTTGGAAATAAGCAGTTTGAAGCAATTAAAAACCATGTAAATGAGTAGAATCTACTCCGGACATGGTCTCTCCTCAAGATAGATATGTTAAATTAATACACAAACTATGTTAAATAGTTGCAACATCACCACGTCACGTGCACTAAGTTAGGATCACATCATAGAAAATGAAATAGCTACGCAAGGCGTGACCGGATGATTTGTCACCATGGAACAATTCAAGAACAACGAGCAAGCCGAGCAGCTCCATAAAACATCTCCAAATACTGTATTTCAAATTTCAGGTTTGTGCAACCCAAATCTCCTATTAGTTGAGAGTTCTATAGGTGGATAATTAGTTTGATTAACTTGCACCAATGTTACTCAAACTCTTCATTTTACCTTGTTGTTTAAAAATCCCGTGTCAAGTTCAAGAAATTGACACCATGACACTTAATTTTTGGGCATATAATCTGAATCACTTGGATTTGTTATGCAAATCACAAATTCTAGAAAATTAACACGGTAACCTAGTTCGAAATGGGATAAATGTCGTTTTTAATCATACAATCTAAGTTAAAGGTAATGAACTTACAAGATGCTGGAAACAAACCACTAAACAAGAAGGTCCAGAACTCATCAAAATCATTTTGAACAACTAATTAAGCTCATCACAAATATCCTAAAACCCAACAAAAATATCCGAAAAATCGCTGTCAAAGACTCAAAGGATCCTGGTAAAGTGGTAAACCTAAAAGACTGGCATGCAAAAATTGACCAAAAACAGTTTACATGAAAATGAAGCAACATGCAAGAATCCACCAAAATTCCAAACATAAACAGGGGTTTAGGAATTAGAATTCAGGGGAAAAGAAGAACAATACCTGAAGATTAGCACAAGCAGATCTACTGAGCAACTAAGTTTTTAACTAAACAAATCAATAAATTGAACGCATGCATACAGAACAAGTTTGGAAGAATGAACAAACAAATAAACATATCATATCCAAATAGATATGAATCAAAATCTATGAAACAATTAAGGAATTAAATTACAAAAACAACCAAACAAACATGAAATTAAGAACCAAAAAACAAAAATAAAAATCATACCTGGGAGTGAAGATCAGAACAAAAGAGGGTATCCTGCAAAATAACAGCAACCCAGAAAAAGATAAGCTTCAGAAATTATGTCAACAGATTTTGGCCAAAAATCACAAAACCCTCAACCAAAATTGACCAATAAACAGTAGAATTACCTTAAATAAGTCAATAAGTTGGGGTTAGGTACTAAAAAGGAGCAAAGATTTGATATAAAAACTTTATGCTAAAAATAATATATGTTCCAAAAGATGAAATATTTCAAAGCTTGTTTAGTACTTGTATGTAAGAATTGCACAATTGGTTAAAGATGATGAAGAAATCAAATCTTCTGGAATTTTAAGGAAAAGTGGGGCAGAAAGTTGTGAGAAAATGCTTACCCAGAATTCTGTATTTGTTGGATTTATTTTTATTTTATTTTATTTTATTTTTTATTATTTTGGGTAGACTGATTATTTGTCCGCATGCAGTACCACCAACCTGTCTGACTAAAATGGTACTTCGTTCCTGACGCAGTAACAATTGCTTGGTTTGGCGGTGGTTGGAGCTGAACTTGGTATGAAAAACCCGTGTTCGATCCCCGCAATAATAATTGGGAGGGAATTGGAACCTAACCACCCAGAACTTGCCCCGAATCCGGATTAGCTATAAGGGTGAACCGGGTGCTAACACAAAAAAAAATAGTTGACGCAGTTTGACTTTAGCTGGCAATTCCCGATCCGACCTGATAACCCGACTCGAATCCAGCCTGAAACGAACCCGACTGACCTGATATTGACCCGATTTGATTCATTTATCATATTTTGTATGGAGTAGTAATATTAAGTTTTACAATATTTCTGATATTTTTTGACACAGCCCGAAATCGACCTGAAACCAAACCCGAACTTGACCCATTGACCCAGATTGCCACCCCCTGTATTCATATACTCTCTTGTTACCGGATTTTGTTATCTGTACATAAGGTAAAATAGTACGGAGTACTCCATATTTATTTGAGATCTTGTTAATTTCGTCTTGATAAATATTTTCAAAATGTTAACTTTTTTTAATTTTTTCTTTTACATAATTAAATATATTATGATAAAAATATACATCCATAAACGCAATTAAAGAAGTTTGTCAACTACGGAACAATAAATAAGAACGGATGAAGCATTTTCTAATCTAAAAAAATAAATAAAACGCCATGTTTTTGGGTGGGTTGTTGTTAAGTCTTCGTTTTCCCATTGCTTTAATTATGACCGTTAATTAGTGGAAGAACGGTAAATGATGGGGCTTTTAGTTATCCACTAATCCACTATGGTGCATACTTTATGTGGTGAAGTTTGTTTTGTCAAAGACACTAAAAGTAAAAAAAGTAAGAAATGAGAATAGTAGAAAATTCCCACTTGGGGGAATTAAAATGAGAAATTATTAATTATAAGGTTAAACATCAATATTCTATAGAGTACTAATGCTTCGA